>NW_019724792.1:0-2051 GCF_002891405.2 Cryptotermes secundus | reverse complement strand
TAGCTTGCTAGCTTTCGGTTTTTGGGTTGTAAGCGTAGCGTTCCTGGCTTGCTAGCTTTGCGGTGCCACCTTGCTAGCTTTGCGTTTCAAGCTTGCTACCTATGCGTTGCTAGCTTGCTAGCTTTGCGTTGTTAGCTTGCTAGATTGCGTTGCTATCTTGATAGATTGCGTTGCTAGCTTCCCAGCTTTACGTTGCTAGCTTGCTAGATTTGCGTTGCTAGCTTGCTAGCTTTTCGCTGCTAGCTTATTAGCTTTACGTTGCAAGCTTGCAATCTTTGCGTAGCAATCTTGCTAACTTTGCGTAGCACGCTTTCTAGCTTTGCGTTGATAGCTTTCTAGGTTTGCGTTTCTAGCTTTGCTTTTCTAGCTTGCCAGCTTTTCTTTGCTAGCTTGCTACATTTGGTTTGCAAGCTTGCTAGCTCTGCGTTGCTTGCTGGTTTGCTTGATTTGCGTTGCTTGCTTGTTTTCTTTGGTTTCATGCTGGCTATGTTTGCGTTGCTAGCTTGTTAGCTAAGCGTTCCTATCGTGCAAATTGCTAGATTTGTGTTTCCAACTTCCTAGATTTGTGTTGCTAGCTTGCTAGATTTCCGTTGCTAGCTTTCTAGCTTTTCGTTGATAGCTTGCTAGCTTTGCGTTGCTGCTACCTTGCTAGCTTCGCGTTTCAAGCTTGCTAGCTTTTCGTTACTAGCTGGCTTGCTTTGCTTTGCTTGTTTGCTTGTTTGCTTTGCGGATATTGCTTGCTAGCTTTGCGTTGCTAGTTTGCCAGCTTTCCGTTGCTAGTAAGCTAGCATTGCGATGCTAGCTTCGTAGCTTGACAGATTTGCGTTGCTCGCTTTCTAATTTTGCGTTGCTAGCTTACTAGCTTTGCGTTCCTTGCTTACTTGCTGGCTTTGGGTTCCTTGTTTGCTTGCTTGCTTTGTGTTTGTTGCTTGCTAGCTTTGCGTTGATAGCTTGCTATTTTTCCTTTGCTAGCTTGCTATTATTCCGTTGCTATCATGTTAGATTTGCGTTGCTACCTTGCTAGCTTTTCGTTGCTATCTTGCTAGTTTGCTTTGCTAGATTGCTAGCTTTGCTTTGTTAGCTTGCTAGATTTGCGTTGCTAGCTTTGCGTTGCTAACTTGCTAGGTTTGTGTTGCTAGCTTGCTAGATTTTCTTTGCTAACTTGCGAGCTTTCCGTTGTTGCCCTCTAGATCTGCGTTGCTGGATTGATAGCTTGCTAGATTTGCGTTGCTAGCGTGCTACCTTCGCATTTGTATTTTGCTAGCTTTGCGTTGTTACCTTGCTGTCTTTGCGTTGCTAGCTTGCTTGCTTTTCGTTGTAACTTGCTAGATTTTCGTTGCTAGTTTGCTAGCTTTGCGTTGCTTGCTTACTATATTTCCGTTGCTATCTTGCTAGGCTAGCTTGTCAATCTTGCTAGCTTTGCGTTTCTATCTTTACTAGCTTTGCGTTCCTTGCATGCTTGCTTGCTTTGCGTTGCTTGCTTTCTTGATTCGAAATTCTCGCTTTTTAGCTTTGCGTTGCTAGCTTCCTAGCTTTGCATTCCTAGCTTGCTAGCTTTCCGTTGTTGGCTTGCTAGCGTAGCGTTCCTAGCTTGCAAGCTTTGCGTTGCTAGCTTGCTAGCTTTGCGTTGCTAGTATGTTAGCATTGCGATGCCAGCTTCGTAGCTTGACAGATTTGAGTTGCTCGCTTGCTATTTTTGCGTTGCTAGCTTATTAGCTTTGAGTTCCTTGCTAGTGAAATCGTCCAATTTAAGGTAGTGATTAAATTGGGATATTAAGAGTAAGACTTGGTGGAAGCGGAGTATAAACAGCTGACACTCATATTCCCGCGGCATGGAATAGTGGTGCCACAGTGTCAGTTGTTACGTGAAGCCAATATAAATATATATATTACCAGCAAAGGATGCCGCTCATCGTATGAAATATTACACTTCGCAGCTGCAGTCCAGCGAGGTCTCAGGAATCGTTAGGAATATCGCTGGACCAGCGGCTTCGAAGATATAATTTTAAGATGGTATTGGAGGATTCAAAGTTGTAACACCCGCCTTCCGT
>NW_019724791.1:0-654 GCF_002891405.2 Cryptotermes secundus | reverse complement strand
AGCTAGCAAGCTAGCAAAAAAAGCTAGCAAGCTAGCAACGCAAATATAACAAGCTGGCAAAGCAAAGATGGCAAGTTTGCAAACCAAAGCTAGCAAGCTGTCAACACAAAGCTAACAAGCTGGCAACGGAAAGTTAGCTTTCTAGCAACGCAAATCTAGCAAACTAGAAACGCAAAGATTGCAAGCTAGCAACGCAAATCTAGCAAGCTACGAAGCTAGCAACGCAAAGTTAGTAAACTAGCAAAGCAAAGCTAGGAAGCTAGAAACGCAATACTATCGAGGTATAAACGCAAAGCTAGCAAGCTCGCAACGCAAAGGTAACAAGCTAGCAACACAAAGCTAGCAAGTAAGAACCGCAAAGAAAGCAAGCAAGCAAGCAAGCAAACAAAGCAAAGCAAGCAAGCTAGCAACGCAAAGCTAGCAAGCTCGCAACGCAAAGGTAACAAGCTAGCAACACAAAGCTAGCAAGTAAGAACCGCAAAGAAAGCAAGCAAGCAAGCAAGCAAACAAAGCAAAGCAAGCAAGCTAGCAACGCAAAGCTAGCAAGCTAGCAAAGCAAATCTAGCAAGCTAGCAACGAAAAGCTAGCAAGCTAGCAACCAAAAGCTACCAAGCTAACAACGCAAAGCTAGCAAACAAGAACCGCAAAGCAAAC
>NW_019724790.1:0-1154 GCF_002891405.2 Cryptotermes secundus | reverse complement strand
CTGCTTTGCCATATCGCACAGTGGCACGGTGAGTGAAATTGTTCCGTAAAGGGGGGGATGCCATTCAGGACGACCCCATGTTGACAACCACATAATTCAGCTTCTTGCTTCTTTGCTGGATGTCGATCGTCGATGGGCTGCGCGGGAGCTAGCTGCTGAGGTGGGCGTATGTCACAAAACCGTGCTCCACATTCTGCACGATATTCTTGGATACCGCAAAATTGCAGCGCGTTGGGTACCATATACAATGTCCCAGGTGCAACAATGGCAACGTTATGCAATTGCACAGGACTTGTTGGACCGCTGCCAGAAGGAAGACTTCCTTGGAAGGATCGTCACTCTGGACGAAACTTGGGCTCGCTCATACGAACCGCACTTGAAGCGACAATCAAATGAATGGAAGCATCCTGGCTCTCCTCGTCCAAAGAAAGTGCGCCCTACACAGAGTAATGTGAAGGCGATGTTCATTGTGGCATATGACACTGATGGAGTGATACTGCACCACACTGTACCTCAACGACAGACAGTAAACGCTGCCTACTACTGCAATTTCCTGCGTAATCATCTTCGTCCAGCACTCAGGAGAAAGCGACGACACTTGTTGGCAACGAACCCCATCATCCTTCATGACAATGCAAGGGCTCATACTGCTGACGCTGTCAAGAATCTCCTTCGCCGCTGGCGATGGGAGATACTGCAACATCCGCCATACTCACCTGGTATGAGTCCGTGCGATTATGATCTCTTTGCCAAAATGAACGAACCACTGCGGGGGACACGTTACAACACGAGAGGAGATTATTCGTTCTGTAGGGCGGTCACTGCTGGACAACAACAGAAGTGGTCACGTGGATGGTGTACGACGCCTTCCACAAATTTGGCAGAAGGTGGTACACATGAGGAGCGATTATATTGAAGGAATGTACGTGTGTTTACCTCAGGTAATAAAGTAATTTCAGAACTATAGAGGTGTTGCCACTACTTTTTATCCAACCTATGTATATCCCCCAGAAGAAATATGTTCGAGCTTGAAGATTGCTGTTTCCTAGAATATGACGTCCTGGAGTGTGTCACATATTTATAAAATTTTCGAGGAACTTGCTGCCGCCGTCTTCAGGGTAGTGGTGTAATTTCTATAACTTTTTCGCTCTTAG
>NW_019724789.1:0-458 GCF_002891405.2 Cryptotermes secundus | reverse complement strand
TTCCTGGTACTCATTTCTGTTAGAGGCTGGGTCGACCCCAGGGCCTTGGTGAAGATTGAAGTNTTGAAAAAATCCAATTACCTCATCAGGACTTGAACCCGTGACCTTCCAGCTTGTAGCATAATGCCTCAAGGTTCTAATAAGTGTATCAGTAACTAATTATGAACAGTTCTGGGACTCCCCAAGGATTTTTGCTGCCATAGAATTTCTCTCAAATACAGTTCTGTTTATGCAAAATGTAATTTCATCTGCATCAGAACTGTTGAAAATGAAATGGAAGTGGGACATCACAATCAGCATACATTCAACGAACTTTAACTGTCTAGAGACACTTCCGAAAAAGGTTCAAAGGCGAGCCAGCAGCACAATGGAGTTGTTTCGTGTGCACAGACAGACAGACAGATGGAGATGATAAAGACAACTGGAATTCCTGTCTATCTGTGATATCTGCCTAACAG
>NW_019724788.1:0-769 GCF_002891405.2 Cryptotermes secundus | reverse complement strand
TAGCAATCTACAAGCTAGCAAATCAAATCTAGCAAGCTATCAACGAAAAGCTAACAAGGTAGCTACACAAAGCTAGCATGCTAGCAACGCAATGCTAGCAAGCTAGAAAAGCAAAGCTAGAACGTTAGCAATATAAAGCTAGCAAGCTAGCCACTCAAATCTAGCAAGATAGCAACGCAAATTTGGCAAGCTAGAAACGCAAACCTGGGAAGCTACCCACGTAAAATTGGAAAGCTACCAATGCAAAGCTAGCAAGCTAGCAACGCAAAGCTAGCCATCTAGCAACGCAAAGCAAGCAAGCTAGCAACGCATATCTAGCAAGTTAACAAGATTGTAACGGAAAGCTAGCAAGCTAGGACGGCAACGCTGGCAAGCTAGCATCGCAAGANGGCAATCTAGCAACACATAGCTGGAAAGCTAACAACGCAAACCTGGCAATCTACAAATGCAACGCAGGCAAGCTAGCAACGCAATCCTAGCAAGCTCGCAACGGAAAGCTTGCTAGCTAGCCACGCATAACTAACAAGCTAGCAAGCTAGCAATGGAAAGCTAGCAAGCTAGCAACGCAATACACGCAAGCTAGCAACGCAAAGCTATCAAGCTAGCAATGCAAATCTAGCAAGCTTGCAAGCTAGCAACGCAAACTGGCAAAGCTAGCAACGCAAAACTAGCAAGTTAGCAACGCAAAGGCTGGCAACCTAGCAAACCAAAGCTAGCAATCTAGAACGCATATCTAGCAAACTAGCAACGGAAAGCTAGTAAGCTATCA
>NW_019724787.1:0-11717 GCF_002891405.2 Cryptotermes secundus | reverse complement strand
TTTGCTAGATTTGCGTTGCTAACTTCCTAGCTTTGCGTCGCTAGCTTGCTAGCTTTGCTTTGCTAGCTTGATAGATTTGCCTTGCTAGCTTGCTAACTTGCTAGCTTTGCGTTGCTAGCTTGCTAGCATTGCGTTTATCTTGCTAGCTTGCAATGCTTTCTTGCAAAATTAGCGTTGCTTGCTTGCTAGCTTTGCGTTGCTAGCTTGATAGCTTTGCGTTTCTAGCTTGCTATGTTTGCGATGCTTGCTTGTTTGCTTGCTTTGAATTTGTTGATTGCTAGCATTCGGTGCTTGCGTTGTTAGCTGGCTAGAATTGCGTTGCTAGCTTGCAACTCTTGCGTTGCTACCTTGCTACCTTGGCGTTGCCAGCTTGCTAACTTTGCATTGCTAGCTTACAAGATTGTTAAGTTTGCGTTCCTAACTTGCTAGCTTAGCGTTGTTATCTTGCTAGGTTTGCGTTGCTTGCTTGCTAGCTTTGCGTTGCTAGCTTGCCAGCTTTGCGTTGCTAGCTTGCCAGCTTTGCGTTGCTAGCTTGCCAGCTTTGCGTTGCTAGCTTGCCAGCTTTGCGTTGCTAGCTTGCCAGCTTTGCGTTGCTAGCTTGCCAGCTTTGCGTTGCTAGCTTGCCAGCTTTGCGTTGCTAGCTTGCCAGCTTTGCGTTGCTAGCTTGCCAGCTTTGCGTTGTTATCTTGCCAGCCTTGCGCTGTTAGCTTGCCAGATTTGAGTTGCTAGCTAGCCAGCTTTGCTTTTCCAGCTTGCCAGCTTTGCGTTGCTAGCCTGTCAGATTTGCTTTGCTAACTTGCCAGCTTTGCGTTGCTAGCTTGCTAGCTATCGGTTGCTAGCTTGCTAGATATGCGTTGCTAGTTGCTAGCTTTGCGTTGCTAACTTGCTACCTTTGCGTTGCAAGCTCGCCAACTTTGCCTTGTTAGCTTCCTAACTTTGCGTTTTTAGCTTACAAGATTTGCGTGGCTAGCTTGCTAGCTTTCGTTGCTACCTTGCAATCTTTCCGTTGTAACTTGCTAGTTTTGGATTCATTCCTCGCTATCTTTGAGTTGCTAGCTTGCTAGCTCTGCGTTGCTCTCTTGCTAGCTTTGTGTTTCTTGCTTTTTGCTTGCTTTGGTTTCTTGCTTGCTATCTTTAAGTTGCTAGCTTGCTAGCTTTACAATGCTAGCTTGCAATTTTTGCGTTGCTAGATTGCTAACTTTGCGTTGCTAGCTTGCTAGCTTTGCGTTGCTAGCTTGCTAGGATTGCGTTGCTAGCTTGCTATCTTTGTGTTGCTATCTTGCAAGCTTGGCGTTGCTAGCTTGCTAGATTTGTGTTGCTAGATTCTAGCTTTGCGTTGTTCCTTGCTAGATTGCTAGATTTGCGTTGCTAGCTAATTTGATTTGCGTTGCTAGCTTGGTAGCTTGGCGTTTCTAGCTTGCTAGCTTTGGGTTGCTATCTTGCCAGTTTTGCCTTGTTAGCTTGCCAGTTTTGTGTTGCTAGATTAGTAGATTTGCGTGGCATGCTTGCTAGCTTTACGTTGCTATCTTACTAGCTTTGCGTTGCTAGCTTGCTAGCTTTGTGTTTCTAGCTTGCTAGCGTTGCTTTGCTAACTTCCTAGCTTTGCGTTGCTGGCTTGCTAACTTTGCGTTGCTCTCTTGATAATTTGGCTTTGCTAGATTGCAAGCTTGCTAGCTTTGCGTTGCTACCTTGCTAGCATTGCAATGCTAGCTGGCAATTTTTGCGTTGCTAGCTTGCTAGATTTCCTTTGCAAGCTTTCTAGCTTTGAGTTGCTAGTTTGGTAGATCTGCGTTTCTTGCTTGCTTGCTTTGCGTCTCTTGCATTCTAGTTTCGTTTCTAGCTTCCTAGCTTTGTGTTGCTACATTGCTAGCTTTGTGTTGCTAGCTTGGTTGCTTTGCGTTGCTACCTTGTTAGCTTGTCTTTGTTAGCTTGCTAGATTTGCGTTGTTAGCTTGCTAGCTATGCGTTGTTATCTTGGTAGGTTTGCGTTTCTTGCTTCTTGCTTGCTTTAGTTCATTCCTTGCTATCTTTAAGTTGTTAACTTGGTAGCATTGCGTTGCTAGCTTGTCAGCTTTGTGTTGCTAGCTTGCTAGATTTGCGTTGCTAACTTCCTAGCTTTGCGTTGCTGGCTTTGTAGCTTGGGTTCTAACTTGCTAGCTTTGCAATGCTAGCTTGCAATTTATGCGTTGCTAGCTTGCTAGCTTTGCGTTGCTAGCTTGCTAGCTTTGCGTTGCCAGCTTGCTAGGATTGCGTTGCTAGCTTGCTAGGTTTGCGATGCTTGCATGCTTCGTCTTTCCTGTTTGCTAGATTTCGTTGCTAGCTTGCTAGCTTTCTAGCTTTGCGTTTCTAGCTTGCTTGCATTGCGTTGTTAGCTTGCTATTCTTGCGTCGCTACCTTGAAAGCTTGGCGTTGCTATCTTGCTAGCTTTGCATTGCTAGCTTGCAAGATTGTTAGATTTGCTTTGCTAGCTTCCTAGTTTTGCGTTGCTGTCTTGCTAGCTTTGCGTAGCTAGCTTGGTAGCTTTGCCTTGATACATTGATAACTTGGCGTTGCTAGATTACTAGATTCGCGTTGATAACTTTGTGTAGCTAGCTTGCTAGACAGCTAGATTTGCCTTGCTAACTTGCTAGCTTTGCTTTGCTATCTTGCTAAATTTCCATTTCTAGCTTGCTAGATTTGCGTTGCAAGCTTGCCACCTTGGCGTTTCTAGTTGCTAGCTTCGTGAGCTCTCTTACCAGCTTTGCGTTGCTAGCTAGCCTGTTTGCGTTGCTACCTTGACAGCTATGCGTTCCTAGCTTGCTATGTTTGCGTGGCTAGCTTGCTAGCTTTGCTTTCCTAGCTTGATAGATATGCGTTGCTAGCTTGCTAGCTTTTCGTTGCAACCTTGCTAGCATTGCGTCCTTGCTTCCTAGCTTTTAGAAACTTGCTTGCTAGCTTTGCGTTTCTAGCTTGCTACCTTTGCTTTCCTAGCTTGCTAGTTTTGATAGATATTCATTGCTAGCTTTCTAGCTTGTAGATATGCGTTGCTAGCTTACTAGATTTGAGTTGCTATCTTGCTACCACCCCGTTACTAGCATGGTACCTTTGCGTTGTTTACCTCCTAGTTTTGCGTTGCTAGGTTGTTGCTTTGCTTTGCTAGCTTGCTAATTTTGCTTTGCATGCTTCGTAGCTTTGCGTTGCTAGTTTGTTACATTTGCTTTCTAACTTGCTAGCTTTGCAATCCTACCTTGCTGCTTTTGCGTTGCTATCTTGCTAGATTTGCGTTGCTAGCTTGTTAGCTTTGCAGTTCTAGCTTGCTATCTTTGTTTTGCTAGCTTTCCAGCTTTGGGTTTAATGCTTGCTCTCTTTCCGTTTCTAGCTTGCTACCTTTGCGTTGCTATTTTGATTGCTTTTCGTTGCTTGTTTGCTTGCTTGCTTTGCGTATTTTCTTGCTAGCTTTGTGATTCTAGCTTGCTAGCTTTGCTTTGATACCTTGCTAGCTTTGCTTTGCTAGCTTTGTAGCTTTGCGTGGCTAGCTTGCTAAATTTGCGTTTCTAGCTTGCTAGATTGCTACATTTGCTTTGCTAGCTTACTATCTTTGCGTTGCAAGCTTGCTACCTTTGCGTTGATGGATTGCTAGATTTGCGTTGCTAACTTCCCAACTTTGCGTTTCTAGCTTTCTAGCTTTTTTTGCTAGCTTCCTAGCTTGCTAGCTTGCTAGCATTGCGTTGCCATCTTCTATTTTGGCGTTGCTAGCTTGATAGCTATTCGTTGCTTGCTTGCTAGCTTTGCGTTGCTCGCTTGCTAGCTTTGCGTTGATAGCTTGTTAGATTGTTAGATTTGCGTTGCTAGCTTACTTGCTTTGGTTTCTAAGCTTGCTATCTTTGCGTTGTAGGCTTGCTGGCTTTGCGTTGCTCACTTCCTAGCTTTGCGATGCTGGCTTGCTAGCTTTGCGTTGAATCTTGCTAGCTTTGCGTTGCTAGCTTGCTTGCTTTGCGTTGCACGCTTGCTAGCTTTGTTTTGCTAGCTTGCAAGATGACTAGATTTTCGTTGCTAGCTTGCAAGTTTTGCGTCGCATTCTTTCTAGATTTCCGTTGCTAACTTGCTAACATTGCGCAACAAGCTTGTTAATTTTGCTTTCCTAACTTCCTAGCTTTGAGTTGGTAGCTTCCATCTTTGCGTTTCTAGCTTGCTAGCTTTGCGATGCTAGCTTGCTAGCTTATCGTTTCTAGCTCGCTATATTTGCTATGCTATCTTGCAAAGTTTGCTTTGTTAGCTTAGCTTGCTTGCTGTGCTTTGCTATCTTGCCAGCTTTGCGTTGCGATCTTGCCAACTTTGCGTTGCTATCTTGGTAGCTTTGATTTGGTAGCTTGCTAGCTTTGCGTTGTTAGCTTGCTAAATTTCCGTTCTTAGTTTTCTAGCGTGCTATATATACGTTGCTAGCTGGCTAGCTTTGGTTTCTAGCTTGCCAGGTTTTTTGCTAGCTTGCCAGCTTTGCGTTAGTAGCTTGCCAGCTTTGCGTTTATAGCTTGCCAGCTTTGCGTTGCTAGCTTGCTAGATTTGCGTTGCTATCTGGCTACCTTGCTAGATTTTCGATGCTAACTTGTTAGCTTTGCGTTGCTCACTTTCTAGATCTGCGTTACTAGGTTGCTAGTCTCCGTTTCTAGGTTGCAAGCTTGTTAGATATGCGTTGCTAGCTTGATAGCTTTGCGTTTCTAGCTTGACAACTTTGCGTTGCTAGCTTGCCAGCTTTGCGTTGCTAGCTAGCCAGCTTTGCGTTGCTAGCTAGCCAGCTTTGCGTTTATATCTTGCCAGTTTTGCTTTGCTAGCCTGCCAGCTTTACGTTGCAAGCTTTTCACATTTGCGTTGCTAGCTTGCTAGCTATCGGTTGCTAGCTTGCTAGATATGCTTTGCAAGTTGCTAGCTTTGCTTTGCTAGCTTGCTAGCTTTGCGTTGCTAGCTTGCTAGCTTTGCGTTGCTAGCTTGCTAGCTTTGCGTTGCTAGCTTGCTAGCTTTGCGTTGCTAGCTTGCTAGCTTTGCGTTGCTAGCTTGCCAGCTTTGCCTTGTTAACTTGCCAGCTCTGCGTTGTTAGCTTGCTAGATTTGCGTGGCTAGATTGCTAGCTTTTCGTTATTACCTTGCTAGCTTTCGTTTGCTAGCTTGCTAGCATTGAGTAGCTTGTTTGCTAGATTTGCTTTGCTTGCTTGCTTGTTTTCGTTTCTGTCTTGCTAGATTTCGTTGCTAGCTTCCTAGATTTGCGTTACTAGATTGCTAGCTTTGCGTTGCTAGCTTGCTAGCTGGCTAGATATCAGTTGCTAGCTTGCAAATTTGTGTTGCTAGCTTGTAAGCTTTGTGTTGCTTGCTTGCCGGCTTTGCGTTGCTAGCTAGCCAGATTTGCGTTTCTTGCTTCAAACTTTGCGTTCCTAGCTTGCTAGATTGCTAGATTTGCGTACCTAGCTTGCTTGATTTGCGTTGCTAGCTTGGTAGCTTGGCGTTTCTAGCTTGCTAGCTATGCGTTGCTATCTTGCCAGCCTTGCCTTGTTAGCTTGCCAGTTTTGTGTTTCTAGATTACTAGCTTTGCGTTGCTATGTTACTAGCTTTGCGTTGCTAGCTTGCTTAATGGCTAACGTTTGGTTACTAGCTTGCCAGTTTGAGTTGATAACTTCCTAGTTTGCGTTCCTAGCTTGCTATCTTTGCGTTGCTAGCTTGTTAGCTTTGCGTTGCTAGCTTGCTTAATGGCTAACGTTTGGTTACTAGCTTGCCAGTTTGAGTTGATAACTTCCTAGTTTGCGTTCCTAGCTTGCTATCTTTGCGTTGCTAGCTTGTTAGCTTTGCGTTGCTAGCTTGCTTAATGGCTAACGTTTGGTTACTAGCTTGCCAGTTTGAGTTGATAACTTCCTAGTTTGCGTTCCTAGCTTGCTATCTTTGCGTTGCTAGCTTGTTAGCTTTGCGTTGCTAGCTTGCTTAATGGCTAACGTTTGGTTACTAGCTTGCCAGTTTGAGTTGATAACTTCCTAGTTTGCGTTCCTAGCTTGCTATCTTTGCGTTGCTAGCTTGTTAGCTTTGCGTTGCTAGCTTGCTTAATGGCTAACGTTTGGTTACTAGCTTGCCAGTTTGAGTTGATAACTTCCTAGTTTGCGTTCCTAGCTTGCTATCTTTGCGTTGCTAGCTTGCGAACTTTCATAGATTTGCGTTGTTCACTTGATAGTTTGCGTTGATTGATTGCTAGCTTTGCGTTGCTAGCTGGCAAGCATTGCGTTGTAGCTTGCTTACTTTGCAAAGCAAGCTTGCTATATTTGCGTTGCTAGCTTGCTAGCTTTGCGTTGCTAACTTGCCAGTGTGCGTTGCTAGCTTGCTTGTTTTGCGTTGCTAGCTTGCTACTTTTTCGTTTCTAGCTTGGTAGCATTGCGTTGCTAGCTTTTTAACTTTGTGTTTCTAACTTGCTAGCTTTGCGTTAATTGCTTGCTTTGCTTTCTTGCTTGCTAGCTTTGCGTTGCTAGCTTGCTTACATTTTGTTACTAGCTTGCTAGCTTTGCGTTGCTAACTTGCTATCTTGCTTTTGATATCTTACTAGCTTTGCGTTGCTAGCTTGCTAGATTGCTAGAATTTCGTTGCTAGCTTGCTTGCTTTGCGTTTTTAGCTTGCTATATTTGCGTTGCTATCTTGTTAGCTTTACGTTGCTAGCTTGGTAGCTTTGCGTGCTATCTTGCTAGCTTTTCGTTGCTATCTTGTAAGCTATGCTTTGCTTGCTTGCTTTCTTGCTAGCTTAAGGTTGCTACCTTGCTAGCATTACTTTGCTAGCTTGCTAGCTTTGAGTTGCTACCTTTCAAGCTTTGCGTTGTTAGCTTGCTTACTTGTTAGACTTGCGTTGAAATCTTGCTAGCTTTGCGTTGCTAGCTTGCTAGATTTCGTTTTCTAGTTTGCTTGCTTGCTAGATATGCGTTGCTAGCTAGCTATCTTTGCGTTACTATCTTGCCAGCTTTGCGTTGTTAGCTGAGTGTTTGCGTTTGCTAGCTTGCCTGATTTGCGTTTCTAGATTGCCAGCTTTGCAATTCGGTCTTGCTAGCTTTCATTTGCTAGCTTGCTAATTTTCCTTTGCTAGCTTCCTTATTTTGCGTTTCTACCTTGCTAGCTATGCGTTGCTAGCTTGCTTGCGTTGCGTTTCTTACTTGTTAGCATTGCGTTCCTAGTTTGCTAGCTTAGCGATGCTAGATTTCTAGGTATGCTTTGCTAACTTCGTAGCTTTACGTTGCTAGCTTGCTATCTTCTCTTTGTTACCTTGCTTGCTTTGCGTTGTTACCTTGATAATTTGAGTTGCTAGCTTTCTAGCTTTGCGTTGCTAGCTAGCAACTCGGCGTTGCTAGCTTGCTAGCTGTGCTTTGCAAGCTTGCTAGCTTGGCGTAGCTAGATTGGTTCTTTTGCGTTGCTAGATTTTCGATGTTATCTTGCTAGTTTTGCGTTGCAATCATGGTAGATTTTCGTTGCTAGCTTGCTTGTTTTCGGTCTACCTTGCTAGCTTTACGTTTCTAGCTTGCTAACTTTGCCTTGATAGATTGCTAGCTTGCTAGATTTACGTTGCAAGCTTCCTAGCTTTGTGTTGCTAGGTTGGTAGATTTGGTTTGCAAGCTTGCTGGCTTTCCGTTGGTATCTTGGTAACTTGGTAGCTTTGCGTAGCTAACTTGTTATTTTTGCGTTGCTAGTTTGGTAGCTTTGCGTTGCTATCTTGCTAGTTTTGCGTAGCAAGCTTGCTAACTTTGCGTTGCTAGCTTCCTAGCTTTGCTTTGATAGCTTTCTAGTTTTGCGTTGCTAGCATGCTAGCTTTGCGTTTCTAAATTGCTAGCTTTCCGTTGTTAGCTTGCTAGCTTTCTAGATATGCGTTGCTAGATTTTTAACTTTGCTTTGCTATTTGCCAGCTTTGCGTTACTAGCTTGACTGCTTCACGTTTCCAGCCTGACAGCTTTGCTTTGATAGCTTGCCAGTTTTTCGTTGCTATCTTACCAGCCTGCCCATCAGGCAGAGCACACCTGTATACATTTTTTATCAATATACACATTATTTTATATGTTGGAGTGCCAGTTGTATTTGCGTATGCTTGGGTTGTGTCTGTTCCCTACTAGTTCAGACTAGCAGATCCGTCCAACTTGGCCCATAGTGCCGACAGTGGTTTTCTTCTCCCGAGATACCCTACTCGAACTTGGGGAGGCATAAGCCATCATGTACAAGAAAGTCGTATTATGAGCCTGTCCCTTACACATATTGAGCAGGAGTTCACCGGTCTACGTGGTTAGGAGAACTGGGTTCTCGACCCAGAGGGTCAAGGGACACGGCTCAATAACTTGCTAGATATGCGTTTTAGATTGCTAGATTTGCGTTGCTAGTTTGCCAGCTTTGCATTGCTAGGTTGCTCTTTTTGCTTTTCTAGCTTGACAGCTTTGCTTTGATAGCTTGCCAGTTTTGCGTTGCTAGCTTGAGAGCTTTGCGTTGCTATCTTGCCAGGTTTGCGATGCTAGCTTTCGAGCTTTGGGCTGCTAGCTTGCTAGATTTTCGTTGCTAGCTTGCTAGCTTGCTACATATGCGTTGCTAGCTTGCTAGATTTGTGTTTCTAAATTGATAGCTTTGCGTTGCTAGCTTGCCAGCTTTGCGTTGCTAGCTTGTTTGCTTTGCGTTGAAAACTTGCTAGATTTTAGTGGCAAAATGTTAGCTTTGCGTTGCTACCTTGCTAGCTTTCCGTTGCTAGCTTCCTAACTTTGCGTTGCTAGCTTGCTACCTTTGCGTTGCTAGCTTGCTAGCTTTGCGTTTCATGCTTGCTTTGCGTTTCTTGCTTGCTAGCTTTCGTTGCTAGATTGCTAGATTTGCGTTGCTAGCTTGCTAGCTTTGCGTTGCTAGGTTGCTAGCTTTGGGTTGCTAGCTTGCTAGCTTTGCGTTGTTAGCTTGCTAGGTTTGCGTTGCTGGTTTGCTTTGCGTTCCTTGTTAGCTAGCATTCGTTGCTAGCTTGCTAGTTTTGCTTTGCTATCTTAATTGGTTTACGTGGCTTCCTTGCTACCTTTGCGTTACTAGCTTGCTAGCTTGGCGTTGGTAACTTCCTAGCTTTGCGTTGATAGCTTGCTAGCTTTGCGTTGCTAGCTTACTAGTTTTGCTTTGCTAGCCTGCTAGTTTTCGTTGCTAGCTTGTTAGATTCGCGTTGCTAGCATGCTAGCTTTGCGTTGCTAGCTTCCTACATTTTCGTTGCTAGCTTGATTACTTTTCGTTGCTATCTTTTTAGCTTTACATTGCTAGCCTGCTAGATTAGCTTTGCTAGCTTGTCAGGATTGCGTTGCTAGATTGCCAGCTGTGTTTATATAGCTTGTCAGCATTTCATTGCAACCTTTCCAACCTTGCTAGTTTTGCGTTGCTAGATTGCTAGATTTGCGTTACTAGCTTGGTAGCTTTGCGTTGCAAGCTTTCTAGCTTTGCTTTGCTAGCTTGCTAGCTTTCCGTTGTTTGCATGCTAGCTTGCTAGATATGCGTTGCTAGGTTTCTAGCTTTGCGTTATTAGCTTGCTAGCTTGATAGATATGCGTTGCTATCTTTCTAGGTTTACGTCGCTACCTTGCCAGCTTTGCGTTGCTAGCTTGCCTGCTGTGTGTTGCTAGCTTGCCAGCATGGCTTTGCTAGCTTGACAGCTTAGCGTTGGTAACTTGCTAGCTTTGTTTTGCTAGCTTGAAAGCTATGCGTTGCTAGCTTTCTAACTTCGCTTTGCCAGCCTGCCAGCTTTGCGTTGGTAGCTTGCTAGCTTTGCGTTGCTAGCTTGCTAGCTTAGCGTTGCTAGCTTGCGATCTTTCCGTTTTTAGCTTGCTAGCTTGCTAGATATGCGTTGTTAGCTTTCTAGCTTTGCGTTGATATCTTGCCAGCTTTGCGTTGCTAGTTTGCCTGTTTGCGTTTCTAGCTTGACAGCTTTGCTTTGAGAGCTTGCTTTGTTTGTGTTGCTAGCTTACCAGCTTTGAGTCGCTAGCTTGCCAGCTATTCTTTCTAGCTTGCTAGCTTTCCGTTGCTAGCTTGCTAGCTTGCTAGATATGCGTTGCTAGCTTGCTAGCTTTGCGTTTCTAATTTGCTAGCTTTGCGTTGCCATCTTGCTATCGTTGCTTTGCTAGCTTGCCAGCTTTGTGTTGCTAGCTTGCTATCTTTGCGTTGCTAGCTTGAAAGATTTCCGTTCCAAGCTTGCTAGCTTGTTAGATATTCGTTGCTAGGTAGCTAGCATTGCGTTGCTATCTTGCCGGCTTTGCGTTTCTAGATTGCTAGCTTTGTTTTCTAGCTAGCTTGCTTTCCGTTTCTAGCTTGCTAGCTTTGCGTTTCTAGCTTGCTAGCTTTGCGTTGTTAGCTTGCTAGCTTTTCGTTGCTTGCTTGCTTTGCTTTTCTTGCTTGCTAGGCTGGCGTTGCTAGCTTGCTAGCTTTGCTTTGCTAGATTGCTAGGTGGGCGTTGCAAGCTAGGTAGCTTTGCGTTTCTAGCTTGGTATCGTTGCGTTGCTAGCTTGCTAACTTTGCTTTGTTACTTTGCTAGCTTGGCGTTGCTAGCTTGCTAGCTTTGCATTGCTAGCTTGCAAGCTTTGCGTTGCTAGATTGCTAGTTTGCTAGATTCGCGTTGCTAATTTCCTAGCTGTTTTGCTTCCTTGCTAGCTTTGCGATGCTAGCTTGCTAGCTTTGCGTTGCTAGCTTGCTAGCTTTGCGTTGCTAGCTTGCTAGTTTTGCGTTGCTAGCTAGTTAGATTATCGTTGCTGGCTTGCTAGCATTTCGTTCAAGCTTGCTAGCTATCCGTTGTTAGCTGGCTATCTTGGCCTTGCTAGCTTGCTAGCTATGCGTCACTAGCTTGCTAGATTTCGTTGTTAGCTTAATAGCTTTATGTTGCTAGCTTACTAGCTTTGCGTTGATAGCTTGCTAGCTATGCGTTGCTATCTTGCTAACTTTCCGTTGCTAGTATGCTAGCTTGCTATGTTTGCGTTGCTATCTTGCTATCTTTGCTATGCTTGCTTGCTTGCTTTCCTTTCCTAGCTTGCTAGGTTAGCGTTCCATGCTCGATAGCTTTGATTTGCAAGTTTGCAAGCTTTTCTTTGCTAGCTTGCCAAATCTGCTTTGCTAGCTTGCCTGCTGTGCGTTGCTAGCTGGCCAGCTTTGCGTTGCTTGCTTCCTAGAATTGAGTTTCTAAATTGCTAGATTTGCTTTGCTAACTTTATAGCTTTGCGTTGCTAGCTTGCCAACGTTGCGTTTCTATCTTGCCAGGTTTGCGTTGCTAGCTTACTAGATTTGCGTGGTTAGCTTGTAGCTTTTCTTTGCTACCTTGCTAGCTTTCCGTTGCTAGCTTGTTATTTTGCGTTTCTAGCTTGCTAGATTTTAGTTGCTAGCTTGCTACTTTTGTGTTGCATGCTTGCTATGCGTTTCTTGCTTGCTAGTTTCGTTGCTAGCTTGCTAACTTTGCGTTTCTAACTTGCTATCTTTGCGTTGCTAGCTTGCTAGCTTTGCTCTGCTAGCTTGTCAGCTTTGCATTGCTAGCTTGACAGATGTGTTTGCTAGCTTGCCACATTTGCGTTGCAAGCTTGCCAGCTTTCCGTTCTAGCTTGCTAACTTTGCGTTGCTAGCTTGCAGCTTTGCGTTGATAGCTTGCTGGTTTTGCGTTGCTAGCTTCCTAGCTTTGCGTTGATAGCTTGCTAGGTTTGCGTTGTTGACTTTCCTAGATTTCCGTTGCTAGCTTGCTAACTTTGCGTTGTTAG
>NW_019724786.1:447228-518828 GCF_002891405.2 Cryptotermes secundus | reverse complement strand
TAATTCGTAACGAGAGAACAAATACTAATGCCAACAACTTGGTTCATTTGTGAACTTTTGTCTACCTAATACTCGTATAACGTTCGTTGACTCATTATTGTTAGCACGCGACTAAATTAGGCTAAACTGGTGTACATATGTTGCTTGAGTCGAGGCACTGAATAAGCAGAATAAGTGACATTTATGATAAAAACTCCGCGTTTCTGGAAAATATAGAATCTCTTGATTTATCCTTAAAGATAAAGGTAAAGTTGTCCCTGCACTTAATTCATTAATCACCACGCACTGAAGAAGCGTGGGGGATGAAAGTATAGCTCCATCATTCATGACCTCGGCAACAGATGGAGGTGCATAGTCATCTTCAAATCCCAGCAGCTTAACTACCAACGAAAAAGCTCCCGGTACCTATAGAAGGCTGGGTGGGCCCTGGAGCCGGTCTGAAAGCTATTTAGTAAAATATCTTAAGCCCTGGCTGAAATCGAACACCAGTCTTCCAGCCATAGCCCATCGCTCTACTGACTGAGATATCCTGGCACCTCTGAATGTATATTTCCAATATGCAATGATTCTGCACTAGCAGCGAAGGTTTATAGCATCTGTTAGACGAGTAGAAGACTTGAAAGGAGGAACAAGTGGGCTATGAGGCCAGGGGCCAGTTGGTTACAGATTTCAACCTTGCAAATCCAGACTGCGTCCGCCTCAGTGGTCTAATGATCAAGTTCCTGGCTATATATTCAGAGGTCCGGGTTCGATTATCGGCGCTAACAGATTTTCTGAGAAGCAGTGTGTTTGGAACGGGGTCCACTCAGCCTCGTGAGGATAATTGAGGAGCTATTTCAAGGAAACAGCAGCTCGTCTCTAGAAAACTGAAATTAACGGCCGTGGGGGATTCGTTGTGCTGATAACGCGACACCCTCTATCCACTATGGTTGGCAATAACTTCGCCGACAAGCGACGGTCGCTCGGTCGGTATAGTTCGCCTGCGGGCTAAAACGACTAAGTTATAAATCCAGAATGCAAGCCTGGAGCGTTACAGCTCTGCTAATCAGTTCAGTATATTGTGTGTCCTTTGGGCAGATTGTCTACTGACTGTAACCTACCATGCTAATGGTTACGAGATTATAGGAAACTTTGTGTCACACCTTTGTACGTTTTCTATTGTTTCGAGCATCTGTGGGGATGAATGACCTGGACATAATCTCCAGCATACACTTAAAGACCACACAGCTAGATCCGTGGCAAAGAGAGGACTGGTGTTAAGGAGGTGCTGTGTTCGGAATTCGAATGCTACATCGAACATCGAATATCTCGGACTGAGGCGTCTTTCTCGGTCCCTCAAGAACGGTCAGAGATTAGGCTTGTTTTAAAACAGATCGCATTTGATTTTATACAAATTCACTCCTGTTCAGCATCAAGATTATCCTTCCAGTGAACCCCAGCTTTCGCTCAGTGAAAGACCGTCGAGCTACTGGGATTTCCATAAATATGTCTGCATGATAATTTTGTTTTCAATTGGTTGCTGTGGATATCGTCAGAAGAATTTTCCTTCATAATGTCAGTTTCTTTTCTTCAGCTATCATGAAAACCCAGAATGGAGGAAGGTCCTAGAGATGTTCAAAGTTACAAGGGAAAGAAATGGAGTGAGGGAGAAGGAGACAGAGAGAGAGAGAGAAGCAACCGAGAGAGACGGGATGCTGCGAAAGTGATTTAGAATCTGTCTCTTACAATGAACCTTAATGCTTGTATGAAGCTACGCGTTTGGAGGGCATTATTCATAACTGATTTACACAGCTCGCGGATTAGAAGAAAGGGTGAAATAATGCGTTGCTACGGTTCCCTTCCCCTTCTCCATATCTCCATTCCATAACGGTCCTTTGTCTTTTACTTAAAAGCGTGATAAGAAATTAAAATAAAATGAGAGTAAATATGATTCAGTGACATTAACGTATAAACAGAGGCAGCTTTACATGTTTAATTCCATTAATATCCACCTTGATCTACGTATAAAGCCTTGTATCAACTGTAACTATCACAAATTACGACTAAAATATCCCTTCCGAGAAATTCCAGAGTACTTCATAAGCATAAAAGCATATTACTCGAAATTACGAGTAAGATTATAGACATAACGGGATATGTGACAAGTTTGCATGAAAAGGCAATATCAGACTGCAGCAACTGATGATGTGCGGCGGTTTTCATAATCTCATTCGTTTCAACTGTGATCCTTTGTATGCTTCATGTCGCAGACATTGTGTCTTGACTGTTACATGTCTTGACGCATGCAGGTGTACGGCCTACTTTACTGATAGTTACACTCAGTGGCGGCTCGAGGAATTTTTGTGAATTGAGGACAACTTAGCTCTGGGGCCAATCTTCCAGTGTGCGCTCACCAGCTAAGTACTAAAGTGTGATTACGTTTAATTAAATGCAATAAATACTTGGTAGGCATTAGGCCGTGCCATAGCTCAAGCGGTTAGTCGCTGGCTTTCCAACGCGACGGCCTGGGTTCGATCCAGGGTTTAGTCAAGTGCGATTTGTGGTGGGCAAAGTGGCCCTGGGACAGGTTTTCTTCGAGTACTTCGGTTTCCCCTGCCAATCTTCATTCCACCAATTGCTCCACATCACCCTCACCTATCATCTGGGGCTGGTACAATAAGCCAGAAGTGGCCGCAGTACAAGGGACTTAGTCCCACCCCAGTAGCAATAACAAAAATAATAGTAGGCATTTGTTAAATAAATTTCCTACATCTCCAACAGCGATAAACTTAAAGTAAACAAAAACCATGACGTGGTTAGTGTTGTTCATATCTTAGACGTATAATCCAAGTATATTTTTATATAAATTTGTTAAGAACACAACGTATTTATATATCTGGAACTACTAAACAATTCAATTACATTTCTGAAATGACTATCCTTTAAATGTGACAGTAGCAAAATATGGCAGACCAAAGCAATTAAATATACATTAAAAATGTAATCGGTAACTACTGCCCATTAAAATATCATGGGTAACAATAGTTTACAGAAAGGTAATCCTGCGTGTATATAGTGAATAGCAGTGGCAGTTGGGGAAGGGTTTCAAGAAATCAGCTGAAAACTTTCCTACTTTTAAAACACAAACACTTCTCAAAGTATTACTTTAACTATATCCATTTTTTGTCAATCGTGTTTCAAGTATTTATTGTTGTGTCATTTTGGTTTTGAGCCCCCTCTTCAGAAAACCTGGACTCGCCTAAGATGAACAAAAATTTTGAAAGTCTTTTCATTGTTACTTATTACCGTGAAATGTTTCTCTTTCATACATCTGAGAGCGTCTCTGATCTTGTTACTATTTTTCTCACCACACACAACAATGTGGCCTGAATGCTTCTATTTTTTTTTTTCAAATTTCAGGGGACTATATTTTTACTTTAACAAAATACACACTTTATTCATTATAAAGACAAAGCTGCCGCGTATTGCACACACAGCTTAAAATACGAGTATTTCTCTCCTGTACGAACACAATACCTCAAAACGAAAACAAGCGCTGGGCTTCAGAAAACTGCTGAATACACCATTACATCTTGAGGCCAAACCGGCTTATTTACTTAAGAAATATGCATGGATTTTCTGCCAGAACTTCGTAAAGTCCCTGGTAATTTTGTGTCTTACGGTTACTAAGGATTTTAACTACCTTAGAGCATTTATGTTACAAAAACTTTCGGCAAAGTCTTTTGTGTTTTGCAGTATAGAAGTTATTCCTTTATATTTTTCTTCGTTTTATTGATAGATAGGGATTACGAATTGTGTTTGTTTTTGACTTCATGGAGCTGAGCCCTTCCTGAGAAGCTGCAAATTGTGCAGCTACTCAAGAACTTCCAAGTATTTTATGAAAACCAAAGTTTCATTACCATGTTCACAAGAGCCCTCCACTTGTCCGTATCCTCAACCACATCGATCCAGTCCACACTATCTTATCCTATCTCTCTAAGATCCATTTTGATATTGCCCATCCACCTACATCTTGGTCTTCCTAGTGGTCTCTTTCTTTCTGGCTTTCTCACCAATATCCTACATTCATTCCTCTTTCGTGCTCATGTTCCTCAATAGAGAAACTTCTGCAAGATTTATTCCTCACAAGCACAAGAGTCGAAAAAGCTCAGTTAGTCGGTATAGTGACTAGGCTACGGTATGGAAGACGGGGTGATTGGGGTTTGATTCTTGACAGGGGCAAAAAATATTTCTCTTTTCCATAATATCTAGACCGGCTCTGGGCCCCACCCAACCTCCTATACAGTGAGTACCGGGGGCTGTTACCGTGAGGGTAGAGCGGTAGGAGACCTGAGGCTGACTACTCACCTCCACCTATTACCGAAGTGAAGAATAATGGAGGTATGCTTCCGCTCCCGCATACGTCTTTATGGTACGGTGCTTAATTAACTAAGCCCAGGGATAACTTTGCCTTTGTTATTAGTGCTGTTATTATTACAATAACAACTCACAGCAGTAATAATCTTGGGCCACTCCTAAAATAAGATGAAGAGATGCCGGGACGAACACAAACCGTCTTTGCTTGTGAACTGATGCGCCACATTTCGACTGTGCGTGTAACTCGCGTGATCCTGCTCAATCGTTCATTCATTAAACGTCATTTATAAAACCCTGCTCTTATAAAAACAGCTGGACATACGAATGGATAGATAAATAAATGGATGGTCAGAAAGACAGAGACAGGAGGACAAAAAATAGCTAGAAAGAAAGGCTGAGAGAGAAACATGTAGCATTTTAGGTTTCCACAGCAGTGGTCATGAAGAGTTCCATCTTCTGAAATATATCGCAATCCAAACGAAGTTTTAGAGGAACAGTTCGCCTCCCTGTTCAGGGTCGGAAAATAACCTCTGCTTGCTACCTGATTCACATTGGTTTCTTGCTTGGATTGTTCTTCAACCCTGAAGATGGAGGCGATAACTTCTTCTGAAAAGTCGACTGACTTTTAGTGGACTATACTGTGTTACATTCCAGATGACAGAACTCTTCAGAGAGAAATTTGAAGGGACATGACTTCCTGACGTCCCCCGAAGGCCTCAGACTTATGTGTAGTGCTAAGAACTGAGGAGAACTAAAAAATAGAGATCAGTTTTCGTCACTGATGGTCTGTCGTGGTTTTCGTTAGTCGAATAAAATTACGGAATATTACGTTAAAGCGGTTTGCGATTTCTCTTTTCTCAATCTTTCTAATGTCTACGTTCATAATCGACCAAATTTAAACTACAGACTTATAAACAAAAGCGTTAGCGTCCTCCGTATTCTAGAGGTAACGTTCCAACCTCATGACTCGTAGTACGCGGGTTCAAATACCCGGCGGAGGTCGTCGAATTTTTAAGGGCGGAAAAATTCAGGGAACAAGTCCTCCGGGAGGGACTTTAAGCCGTGGGTCCCGTGTCGTAGCTTTACGGCACGTAAAAGAACTTCATACCTCCAACGGAGGNACCACTACAGGTCTAAGTGCATGGGGAAACCTACCCTCTCTAATAACTAACTAACTAACTAACTAACTATAAAAAAAGCGTTAAAAGCAGACCAAGAGTCACTCAGACAAATGAAATGACACAGAAGACGAAATTTCTAAAACCCCACATAAAAGATCAAATTACGCATAGATAATAATCATTCTCTTGCAGCGATACAGTAAGAAGTTAGTCCGTATTTAAACATTTTTACCAAAATTTGTTGCTGAGACATTGTAGGAACAGACTTGATAATCATTGCAACAAGATATAAAATATTTTTCTTATATATATATATATATATAAGCGCACATATAATCTTCGGACTGCACTAGCGCCCGGTTCAGAAGGCAAAAAGACTTCGCGAACACTGGGTCTACATAAGCGAACTTTGACAGATCGCCGAAAGGTAACCCAAGGTTTCTCTGAGACATGACAAGCGTACTCAGGTTCGACTAGCGGATTATTTGTCCATTTGTTTCTGCTTTTGAACGGTATAGATTATACTGCGTTTGCTGTTACAGCTGTTCAGGATAAATATTTGGAAAAGGATCTGGCAACAAGAAGTTGTTTGGGTGAAGGAACTGAGAAACTCTGGGGAAAGCCTCTCAGATCATAAACTCAGGGTCTCTGCATTAGACAAAAGTACAAAACAACTCGACTGTGACGTTCAGAACCAAAGTTAGAGACCCAATTGTTCCCATATGCTGCCTTTTCTCAATATCTTTTCCATTGCTGCGCTGTGTTACTGACTTAAAGTAACCGCGTTAGATAATATATCTGTATTAAATAAATCAATAATTGGCGAAATTAAATTGTACGAACAATTCATTACACAAAGCTCACTCGAAACAGCAAAGTAAAATTCTGTTGAATGACCGAAAATATTTGGCTTGTTTAGCGACAATTCTGTTATTCAGGCCATGGAAAGCAAAGAGTAAGATGAGTTAGAGTGATGAAATGGAAGAGAAAAGGGAGAAACTCACGTGTTTTATTGAAGGGTAACATTTCGGCGATATCCGGAAGAACCGTGGAGAACTACAGAGAAATCTTAGCAAGTTTATCGATCTCCAGCAGAAAATCAAACCTGGAACCTCTCGGTTACAAAACATTAGTGCTAACTACTTAGACGCAGTGCTCAATAAATCTGATGCATAACGATCGATTGATTTTTTCTTAGGTTATTTGATGTCGCTTCTTAAACTGTAGAATTTACATATCATCAAATGAGAAGGGATAATTATTGTAAACTCTATCTTGCATAAATATTCCGAAAGATACGGTCGTGGCATGATACAATGCCACCTAGTCACTTGAGTAGATAGTCAAAGAGAAATGATAAAAAACTATTTAGGATTGATGGTAACAAGGCTGAGACTTGAGCACAAAATTTCTAGAATACCTCGGTGCGTTTAAAACATATGAATAATAACCTACCAAGTCAGTCTGGGTGCTATTCGCGGCCTACAGGACATATGGACACCGAAGAAATAGGCAGGTGCTCTCAGCTAGTGGAAACTAACAATTACAGCACCTCGGAGCTGCCATTACTGTGGCAGCAGTAATTACGCACAAGAAACCTGTTCTGAAGCACTCCGGGTCAAACGCCAACTTGTCATCTTTTATTTTTCCTCTAAGATTACAAATAAAAATCTGTGGGTGGTTTCGTATGTTGTGGGCCACACAGCATTGACCCGGAGTGGTCGCAGAAAGTCACAGATTCTTTTGCTGGTATAAAGTGCGACGTTCCTCCTGAGATTCATTAGTGCATGAACCTTAAAAGTCTCATGCAAAGAAGAAGAGGGAAAATGTATATGACCTCAACACGTAATCCATTATCTTGGTATTCTGTGATGATCTTCTTTCTTTCATTCTCTGTCCTGCCATTTGCTTGTTTCTTTCTTTCACCCTTTCCTTATCATTATTTACTCTTTATTCTTGCTATATTTGAGTCGTTTTTACATCATTTTTATTTAGCGATACGCTTATCTATCTATTTATTTCAGTAAAAAGGTAAATGTATCCCTTTAACAAGTCGCGGAGGCCATAGGATAGTGAGATGTTGAGGCTCCCACATTTTCTAGACAATCGGCTAACAGATGGCGATAAGATTGTGAGTCTTACGCGCCGGCCGCCCTTTACCCCCAGGAATATTCCTGGTACTCAAATCTGTTAGAGGCTGAGTCGACCCCAGGGCCATAGTGCGGCTGAAAGGATTAGGTCAAGTGAAAAACATCTATCTCATCGGGTCTCAATCCCGCGATCTTCCGGCTTGAGGCATAGTGCCTCAACAAACTAAACTACCGCGTGCCCCCTATCTATTTATGTACTATACAAAAATATAATTTTCTTGACAATTTCCACTTTCCAAATTAATGGCCGTGGGGATTCGTTGCGCTGACTACGCGACACCTTCTATCCGCAAAAGTTGGCACTAAACTTGCCGACAAGCGGCGGTCGTTCGGTCGATATGGTTCACTTGCGGACTGAAATCACGGAGTTTGTTTTCTTTTTTTTTTTCTTACCATGAAGACAAAAAAGAGGCACAAACATATATACTGTAACGTGTTTTGCTACTGAAGACGCCGTTCGGATTGTTAATTGGTTTATTTAACAACCTACAAATCGTAACTACAATCAATTACAACACAGTTGCGGGTTTACACAATTTATAAACCCTACACAATAATCTGTTCACTCTATTTTCATTAGTCTTCACTTATTCACAGTACAATACGGAGCTATACCAGGGTCACTGTATTACACACTCCCAGTATCTTCTCACACTATCACTTCTAATCGCACGTTCCTGTATCCTTCTTTCCGCTCTCACGATTCGCTCGCTACAACTGAAGTCCAAGTCCAAGTCACATTGCGACTGACAGTCCGTCAGTCTGTCTGTCTTGGTGTCGAGCCCCGACTGGGGCTCATGACCAGATTTTTTTTCTTATATGAACGTTACTGTCCTGCTAATTTGGGGCGCCCTCTCTGACGAGAGCTCGGGTCTGTCATTTGTCAGTCATAGTCCGTATTAGTATGTCCATTGTAAGTATTTACATAAATTTACATTTTTAATCTTAATTCCTGTTTCTATGTACAATATATACAAGGCCTCTGTCAATCCAGGCTCGGTACAGCAGATTATGCCCTATTTCTAGTAGTATTCGCTACCACGGCAGTCTAGTCACTTGAACGGTCATATGCCTGACCGTCGCCAAGTTTAAGCCTCTTATACTTTCTGTGTCGGGCTTCGCTTTGTCCGATGTTGCGAACATTCTCATTATCATGATTTTGTATGACTTCTGCTTGTTGCCTGCATAATTTTGTTATGTAATCATATACGTTTGGAATTTTGAATGCCGCGTACAATTCGCGGACCGGTGTGCGCCTTGGAAAATTGCCAATGGTGCGGAGAACCTTGTTTTGCAGGCGCTGCAATTTAACTAGATGGGTGTCTGCTGCAAATTCCCAGGCGGGACTAGCATAAGTCATTACGGATCTAATAAGAGCTTTATGGAGGGTCAGTTTAATGTCAGCGCTCAATCGCTCACTTTTAAATAGGGAATATACTCTAATGAATGTTCTGAATGCCTTGGCTTCGATCATTTCTATGTGTAATCTCCATGTCACTCTCTTATCGAAGATTACACCTAGATATTTTGCACTATTTACAAATGGAATATTTCTTCCATTTAGAGTAAGACAAGACTCAGGCGGTCGACGACCACGAGAGAAGTAGATCCCCTGAGTCTTATCTTCATTAATTTTTATATTCCAGCGCTCACACCAGGTCTCCATTGAGCTGAGACCGCGCTACAACTGAAGGCAGTGTAGTTCTCTTATAAACCCTCAGCCGGACAACGGGAAAACGCCTCGCTTCCTTGTTGCCTAGTCTTGTTTACCGATTGCCTAGCAACAGTCGTTGCACGGGCTCGCCTGTTGCGTGACGTCACAGCCTCGCGGGGAAGGGTGTTTACCGAGTGTTGCATAATGATAGGAGTGGGGGTACGTGACGTCACTCGTGGAAACCCAGAGTTCACGTGACCCCTACTGCCTGTTGAGCCATCCACGTCACAATATTATATATGCATATGCATTAAATTATGAATTAAAACAATGCAACTTGGTTTTTCAGAAAATAAACTTTTAGACAAACATGTCTAGCGTACCATGAAATATTAGAACACGATGTAGCAATTCTGCCGATCACAGTGGCCTCACGGTCTAAGGTATAAAATGTTTTCACTCGCTCGAACGTTAGGGTCGTTGATTCGAGTCCCGCTTACGGTATGGACGTGTGTCTGCATTTTTCTGTCTTTGTGTGAAGGTAGCGGCCTTGCGACGGGCTGCGTACTCGCCCAGGGAGTTCTACCGACTGTGTAAGATCAAGAAACTGAAGTAAAATGCAGCGTCTCAATGATGGCCTATTCTCAAAGTGCGAGAGAGATAGAAGGATAGATAGATAGATAGATAGATAGGTAGGTAGATAGATAGATAGATAGATAGATAGATAGATAGATAGAGAGATGTATCAAATCTTTGTGCCTGATAATGGCTCCATGTGAGCGAGAATTGTAATAAATAAATAAATACGTGTATATATGTGAAAAATGGACTAAACAGTGTTCTAACCAGCAACCTAAAAAATGTATTATACACACATATATATATATGAAGTGACATATGCATATATTGATGCACCTAGATCATACAAAGACCCTCGGACTTATCTTCCTACAATACTCGCATTAGTGTAAACGTCTCTTACTTCGCTTTTTCAATAGAATTTTTTTAACTTTAGCTATACATACGCCGATCATAGTGACCGGTGTGTCGTCTAAGGCAGGAATCGTCTTCGCTCGCTCGAATATTGGGATCGTAGGTTCGAATCCCACCCAAGTCATTAATGTCTATATGCATTTATTCTGTGTTTGTGTATTTAACGGCCTTTCGACGGGCTGATCCCCCGTCCATAGCGTCATACCGACTGTCCTATGATGACGAAACTGAAGTGAAACAAAAGGTTTCATAGATGTCCTATGCTCCAAAGTTTGAGCAACAGAAAGATAGAGAGCAGAGATGGTAGGACATACCAGAGAAGAGACTGGTGCTTCCGGTGCCTCCGGTAAACGTCATCTGAGTTTATTCTCTCCCTTCCATTCTAGGCAAGTAAAATCACATTCGCCCTTCTTAATCGAACTGCCTAGGGGGCATGCTACTGACGAAATTTTGAAAAGCCATAGGCAAAGGCTGGCTTTTACACACGCATACGGACACACAGACACATACGTACATATGTATATATACGTATATATATGTGTGTGTATAAAATTATATTCGAGTTAGGGGCTTCAAAATGAAGGGAAGAATCCCCGCAGGAGACAAGGCAGGAAAAAGTGTTTCCGAAAACTTGTGGCATGAAAAGTAAATGTGTGTTGGTCATCGACCAAAGGGACATCTGAATGTCTGCATATGAAGGGACGCTAATCTAGGCGGTGAAATTAGATGGGATCTCATTTACTACGCCTCCCTCCACCCCAAAACTTCATGGCCTTCCTGCTGGGACGAAGATGACGTAGGAAATTGAAACGTTTTGTCTTTGTTAACTTCAACAAGTATGAATCAAGTCGATAACAAACGCCTGTTGCAACGTTGGAGACATCAAATCTTCCTGACTACGGTATGAACAGTGGCATCAAAAGAGAATTAGAACGCCATTGCTTGATGAGTCATACTCTTCAGAATAAAAATAAAACAAGATGTTTTGGAAACACTTTCCTGCAAATGTTTAACTTCCTGTGCAGTAAGAAGCAGAAACTATAAAATGATAATTACGCAAATGAATGGACTGATTAAGAACTTTTTCATCAACACGGATTAGCTAATAGATTACTTTTAGAACAGTGCAGTGAATTTAAGAATATCTAGTTTATAATCTTTGTTCAAAACTCAAAATTTACTCTTATCTTCATGCTTGTGAAACTTGGTCTCTCATTCCAAAGCAAGACTTTTGACTGGGGATATCTGAGAACAAAAATGGAAAATATCTGGAGCTAAAATGATAAAGGTACAAGAAGATAGAGACGGAGTATAATAAGATAATAGCCTATGGGTGGGCATGTGGTATGTATAAATGAAATGAGAAATTCATAGGATATCTATTCGGCAAATTTTAAGGGGTAAATCCAGCGGGACACTTCCGCTAATGGGATAATAATATCAACATCAATATCCGAGAGATAAGGTGGAATAAGTTGTGAAGAACTGGAATGAACTGGCTCAGGGTTGGATCCAATGACGAATCTTTGAGAATATGAAGAAGAGCCTTAGAATTGCTTGACAGGATATCAAACTTTCAGGGGAAGCTCAGCAACATGGTCATTTGCTTAAGTTTATCCTGAACTGTATGCACAGACCGTATCTGCCAGTAACATCTTGCGTCTGTCCACAGAAAGATTTTCTTTTCTTTACATTTTAGCAAACAAACGAATTCAAATGGTGGAATTTTGCAAATAATTTAAGTTCTAAAAAATGGCAAGACAGCTTTCTCTTCAACGAAAGTGTCAAGTGCCTAAAATATACTGGTTAAAAGGGATTTCGTTTAGAGTACAAAAAACGAAAAAGCCTCTCATAATTTCAGCCAACCTCAACTTCACTTACATACGGCGAAACATTCTTTCATACGTATAGAGAAAATTATGCTATATACGTAAATATCCGTACAATATGGACACCGATTCTCTACAGGCTGGAGTGCCTATGTTCGGTTCCGGATGCCACCTGAAAAGTTTACTGCATTATTCGCTTATTATTTAAGAGTTTACTTCTTTATGTTTTCTTTTCAGTCCCTCCTGACAAATTCTGGTATAGCATCTTAGGAGTAAATTAGTCCACAACCTGCCCCTTCCACAGTTTTCCGGTTCACCGTTTCAGTCGACCTCCAGTCTGGCCATGTAAACATTTGTAGCTTAGAATACTCATTTAAATAAACTAAAAGACGAACCAGAAATTCGGCAATAGTAACCGTTCTCGACAGGGATTCGAAGTGGGTAACTTAAGGAAGGAAGCAAAACACTTCGACGTTTCTCATAGTCATAATTAGAAGTATATATATATATAGGCTCAAGCGGTTAGGCGATGGCTTCCCACCGCGGCGGCCCGGGTTCGAATCCGGGTCTGGTCAAGTGGGCTTTGTGGTGGACAAAGTGGCACTGGCGCAGGTTTCCTCCGAGTACTTCGGTTTCCCCTGCCAATCTTCATTCCACCAATTGGTCCACAATCACCCTCACCCATCATCTGGGGCTGGTACAATAGGCCAGAAGTGGCCGCAGTACAAGGGACTTAGTCCCACCCCATTAGCAATAAAAAAAAGCAAGCAGATGTTGGAAACTTATTTTCTGTGTTATAGTTATAATTTTTAGAGTGGTATAATTATATGTAGTTATGACGTGTTATAATTACAGAGTGTCAAAATTAGCTGTAATTGCTACCTGCGAGTATCCAATATATCTATTCATCAATCCAAAACCCGTCTACAAGTCACTAATACAAATGACAGTTATGTTTTAAACTTCATAATTTTTAGTTTCTTATTCATATATCTACAGAAATAAATTCTGCAACTATTACTAATTTAAAACTAAATTTAAAATAAATCCACCAATATAGAATAGCTAATTATAACTAATGTCAAATTTTAATTCATTTTTGGATACAGGAGTATAATAGCATATTTCACCAGTAGGAGAAATGCATTTAAATTAAAAAAAATTAAATACTTTAAGTATTACGTATGAATAGACGTAATACATTTATAATGATGAATCATTAGTTGCAAACGGCTGAATGCAGTACAAAGGGCAGCTTAAATTAGTGAGTGACAGATTGCATAGGATTTGCTTTCATTGGTCACACTAGGCAGTTTAATTTGGGTGTGAGTTGAGGCGGAGTCCACGCTGTGATTCCCACTCGATTTATGGATTATTCTGGTATTTAACGACGCTTTCTCAGCTACATAAATTACATAGCATCAAAATATATAACTGAAAAGCGGAAATGAAAAATGTAACTCTTGGGATAACAAGGACTGCAAATAAAGGCTTGTTGGCAGCATATAAGAAAAGGGATCACTTACAGAACACCTAAGCGTACATCGGAGGATGTTAAGTATAAAACATAGAGAAACTGGCCCTAGCAATGTGAACTAGGTCAAGAAGATTACAGGTATCGTAAAATAGTTATTAATTATCGGGTTTCATAAAAGTAGGAAATGTGACAGAAAGCGATCAACTACTTGAAGAAAATCTCACTATAAATTGTTCTTCGAAGAATTCTATTATTCTGGGATATAACGACAAGTAGTCCGTTGAAAGTCAGTCGACGTTTCGTAGGAATATGTCACCTCCATCTTCAGGGTAAAAGAATCAGCCAAGCAAAAATTGCATATATGCTTCAGTCTGGTTTCTTGTTCGGTTTATTATTCAACCTTGAAGAAGTACGGTTCATTTTCCTCCGAAACGTCGGATGAGTTTCAAATAACTACAATGTTACATCTCAGAAAGTATAATCCTTCGTTATGAATTATGTGCGGAGGATTGGAGGACAAACAGCCGCTTGCTGTTTCAGAGTTATATCCCGAAACACGAGAGGAACTGCTGCAGGAAATCACGAGAGACTTTATCCCTGTCTAATTTTGAACAATGTCTATTTCGCACACGACTACAAGTAAGAAGTATTCGCTCATCAGTTAAGGTCTTGTATACTCGCGTGCTTCTTAATAACGTTATTGAAACCATAATGTTAAAAAACCGCCTCTGTGGTCTAGTGTGGTCAGTGTTCCTGGCTACAGATCTAGAGTTCCCGGGTTCGATACCCGGCGCTACAAGATTTTAGGAGAAGTAATGGGTCTTGAACGGGGTCCACTCATCCTCGCGAGGATAATTGAGGAGCTATTTCAAAGAAAAAGCGGCTCCGGTTTAGAAACCCGAAATTAACAGCAGTGGGGTTCGATGCGCTGACCACGCGACATCCACTATCCGCTAAAGTTGACACTAACTGTCACGCAGTTCAACGTTACATCCACCTTCAGTTTTCCTGGCGTCACTCTATAAAATGAATGCCGCGATCCTCTTCCTAATTAAATTGCTACGGTAGAGTGGTTATTGAGACTGAAGTGAGGATTACTGACAGGTTAAAGGGAAAATTTGACAAACTATGACATTCTGAGTGCGAAAACATCCACAGTCACAACTTCTACATTTCTACAAAAGAAAAATTATAATATTTTCTTTTCTTTAAAACAATTTCCAATGGCGGAAGAAAATCAATTAAAATACATTATTTGTCTTTATTTTAGTAATTTACCTTCGTGCAATTTATCAACTGACAGGCCCATGTATCCGCTGTCTGATAATAGAATCTATTGTTGATTTCCCTCGAAAACTGATGTTCATTTTCTTCTTCATAATGCGCAAGTTTTTGGGAAGCTTCGGAATACATTTCACTTTCCAAGACAACAACTTTAATACGGTTAGCTATAATACAACTTCCCGTCCATCATCAACCAAGAATGTAAGACTCCATCTACTCGAATACTTCGCGCAGTATTCATATTCTCAATTTACGTTACTCCGAGAAGATAGTTTTAAAGCGTAAACTGTAAAATGTGACTAGGAATACAAGATTTCAGAATTCTATCACTGACAGCTACTGGTGTTGCCCACAAAAGAGATGTCTGCATGACAACCAAATTTCAGAAGTTACATACGCGAATATAATCAAGCTTTGTGACGTAGATTTCAAATCTAATCTAAACGGACAATATTCATGAGCACATAGAAAACTGGTGAATACATATTTCCTTTTATTCATCAAGGTAAAGAGGAAATTTGACAATTATATGACTTTTTACTTATTATATTATGCTACAACGATATTTAAACTCATGGGTTTTTGTGTGGTCGAATAATTAATGGTAATATTTTGTTGCTGATAATGATGCCACAATGAGAAGGATTTTTTTTTAAATTCGCTTAGTGGGGGGTGGAATCCAACTGGGTCCACTCGGCACGGCGGCCACTCATTGGCCTATTGTACTTGTCCCGGGTGATTATGATGATGGAGAATTTGGTGGAAGGAAGATTGGCAGGGGAAACCGAAGTACTCGGAGAAGGTCAGTCCCAGCGCCACTTTGTCCACCACAAATCCCACTTGACCAGACACGGGATTGAACCCGGGCCGCCGCGGTGGGAAGCCAGTGACTAACCGCTTGAGTTATGGCGCGGGAGGATATAGTGGCCTGTTTTTGCGAATTGATGGAGGCGCTTTCACGTGCAAACCCCAGACAGAATAGCCGGTGCTACTTTTGAAATTTAGAGCAGTCCATCACACCATTCTTAACTTGCCCGCCCCACTCTTGTGTGATTTCTGAATCACAGAGTAGAAGAGGAGCCACAAAACCTACAAAAATATATTCTGCTCTTCATCGCAAAGTAATACTGATGAACATCTCAAACAAAAATTTTTAATAAGATCCAAAAGCTTGTGCCGATATTACATTAGTATAAATATTATGATTTTGGACACTATACATCATCTTGTCTTTATCTAAAACCCGTCCTGTTTATTTTTCTTCCGGTCCGGAGATAGGCACTAGCTCTATCGGTTGGGCTCAAGTTGAGTAGGTTTCACCTGAAGACGGAGACAGAATCTAGTCTCCGAAACGTTGTGTTATTAAAAATAAACAGGACGATTTTTATTTTATCTTATATGACTTTTTGTGAAAATTATGAAAATTATACGCCTCTGTTTGTGTTAATTTCTATGGTTTATATACAATTATATTTGCAGCCTTAACTAATACGTGTACATACGAAAACAAACTGAGTATGTCAAGAAAAAGAGTTCTAATAAACGTTTCTCTGCCCCAAACTATGAATTCAACCGAGGGATACAGGAAAACCTCTTAAGGATACCAAGATTGTATTCGGTAATACACGTAAAAATGCTTCCAGACCTCATGCTAAAAAGTGGCAGCATAAAAGAAAATTAGGCCCAGAGTTTACTGCATTTAAGTGTAGTCTACCTTGCAAATCTATGGGATCATGTACTTCTTTTGGCTTATTTTGGACTTCACGCATCGTCTGGTAAGTAAAAGACAAAAAGACAAAAAACCACGACGTTTCGGAGACTGGACCTGTCTCCGTCTTCAGGTGGATAGGGAAGGATAAACCTACTCAGTTGGGCCCCTTAGAAAGAGCTAGTCTCAATCACTGGACCAGTGATGGGTGAAGTCCAAAATAAGCCAAAAGAAGTACTGTATACACCATCGTCAGAATCCTTTCAAGTCTATCTACGGGATCATATCTCTTACATCTCCAAAATTCTTAAGTTTACTGATGGCAATGTATGACAGTATAAAGTACCACTAAATACTGTAGCGTGTACAGACGTTGCTATGCAATAACCGCGAGATGGGCGAATAAACAACGGTGTTATGCAACCCATCTGTGCAACCGATCGGTAAACACGTTCCTCTTTCCTCCGAAATATCGATCCACAAAAGATCTACACGGCGGCACATCCCAGAGGATGGCATTCTTCTGTGGTTGTGTTGTCCTCAATATGTAGTAGCTTTACAACTGACTGTTCGAGTCCCATCAGCTGTCTGTAAGATTCATAGTTTTCAGATTAATTCGACCCTTGGTACTGCAGTCACAAGCGAGCTCATTTCACACGGCCCCGGTCATAAATGAGTACAGATTTGTTACAGTTCTTGCCATTTCATCTCAATTACCTTCGACTACCATCTTTATAAAACTATCCCGTTCTATTCCTTCTCTGCTACTTCAATTCAAGACTATTGTTCTCCATTCCTGTTGTACTCTGCTTCTCTTCTGTGTCTTCCCATAACTCATTGGCACGGACCCTACTGAGAACACAGTCTTCTATTGTCAAGAATGCGTGTTTAGTTGTCCGTTACACAGCAATGAATGTCCTACTGTCCCGTACTCATGTGTTGCGGGAATGTGTTTACCGACCCGTTGCTCGGTCTAGAAAACCGAAATTAACGGCCGTGGGGATTCGTTGCGCTGACCACGCGACACATGCTCTCCGCTAAAATTGGCACTAACTTCGCCTACAAGCGGCGGTCGCTCGGTCGGTATAGTTCGCTTGCGGACTAAAGTCACGGGGTTTTTTCTTTGTTGCCTAGCACTGGGTATACACATCAGAATATCTTGGGAAGGATGTGGAAGGAAGTGGTCTGAATTATTTTATGGCAATATGCAGGCATGAGAGAGGAAGGATCGAGGGAAAAAAGGATGATAAACAATCAAGTTTGCCCGTGTTCCAGCCGAGACTGGAACCCAGGGCCTCCCAAATGGAAGTGAGTAATGTTTAGTATCAGCTTCACCCCTAGTTGGCGTACCTCTAGGGAAGAAGTTCGTGGATAGGAGGCTCTGTGGGCCCCAGATCCACTCCTGACACTCAATAGAAAGGAAAATTCTCTCTTACTGTAAATATCGAACTCCCATTTTATCTTCTAGACCGTAACGTAATCACTTGAGAGACTAAGCCCTCCGACTCCTACACCCCTCCTTCCTCCTATTCCAGGGAGAGTAGGGCATACGTAATAGTATCAAAACACTACAACGCAACTTATTTATCACATATGGCTATGCAGTTATTAGAGGTACTTGTAAAAAAACGACGTATTCCATGCATTAAATTAATACGATTAATTTTACTTAACTTCACAAATATCTGTCATGAATGTGAGAGTAGATAAATACAAAACAAGAAAAACAAAAGAACTCCGTGGCCTGTAGTTTGCAAGCGAACTATATCGACCGAGTGAACGTCGCTTGTCGGCGAAGTTAGTGCAAACTTTAGCGGATGGAGGGTGTCGCGTGGTCAGCGCAATGAATCCCCACGGCCATTAATTTTGGTTTTATAGACCGGAGCCTCCATTTCCTTGAAGTAGCTCCTCAATTATCCTCACGAGGCTGAGTGGTCCCCGTTCCAGACCCATTGCTTCTGAGAAAATCTGGTAGCGCAAATACAATTAATAAAGTTCATAGACTTCATTTCTAGATAGTCAGTGGCCAATATTTACAATTGCAGTCAACGCACAGTACAGCAGTCATATGGATATCAAATGTTATAGACCGCTGATGGACTGTTAGGCCAAAACGTGTAATGTATTAATGAAACATATATAATCGAACCCAGTCCTCTGGATCTGTAGCCGGGAACTCTGACCACTAGACAAGAGAGGCGGTCATGTACATAATAATAAAAACAGGAAATAATCCATTTTCTCGATTATCGCCGAATTAAGAGTGTGTATGGCCGCGCCATAGCTCAAGCGGTTAGTCGCTGGCTTCCCACCGCGGCGGCCCAGGTTCGATCCCGGGTCTGGTCAAGTGGGATTTGTGGTGGACAAATTGGCGCTGGGGCGGGTTTTCTCCGAGTACTTCGGTTTCCCCTGCCAATCTTCATTTCACCAAATTCTTCATCATCATAATCACCCGAAGCAGGTACAGTAGGCCAATCAGTGGCCGCCGTGCCGAGTGGACCCAGTTGGACTCCACACCCCACTAAGCGAATTAAAAAAAAATTAAGAGCGTGTATGGATTAAGGACTCCAGAATTTACTGAGACGAGAGCCGAAATGGAAATCTCTGGAATGCAATATGGATTGACGCTGAAAAGAACCTGCTCTGTAGGGGGTTTGTTGAAATGTCTTCAATTACGAATGCACAAGGCGCGATACAGAAGACTATTGTTTGGCAGATTGCCTATTGCAATGGAGAATGCGAGACGAAGAGTAAGGGATGCGGCATCGTTCGAGGGAAGCTTAATTATGGGGTCTTGCGTGTGTTCATTGCTTTCGGCAATCACACCGGGCCCTTGTTCATATGGCGCAGCGACGTGCCATATGGCATTGTATTCAATAAGCATATATGCTATTGGAATGAAGCAATGCTTCATAAACTCTGTTCAGGAATCCTTAAGAAAGAGGGAGAGGTAAATTGGTTCTGAGAATCTTATTGGTCAGACTGTCGACAAGGAAATGTGTGGAGTGTGTTTCATACCACAATTATGTAAATAAGAAGGGAGTTCCCGTGTGCATCAAGAACAAATCATCAAAGCGTGCAGGAAACACAGTCAGATACTATATTTTTGGTGTAGGAAACTAAGGAAAATCGAGACAAATATTGCAATAGATTGTGAGTGAACACGTCGAACTCCAATTCAAATATAATAAAATAATTTTTTCACCCATCAGAACGTTTCTCATCTCACACTGGTTGATTATATATAGCGTGAACTTATATTTAAGAAACAAATAAGAAATTTTGGAGCCATAGTGTTCGTCCGCTCCTATGACTGCTCCATTTCACAAATATTTAATTCTGTTGCAGGTGATCAACACATTACTTACAGAAGGTAATATCACATTTTAGGTTATATTTTTTTTCCGGCTGCAGGGAGCGGAGAGTGGAAAGCTGACCACTTACTTACATCTAGCGCAGAGTTTTAAGAATTTATGATGTTCAATTTCAACTCCTTATGTACCAACGCCACAATGTCGTTGTGATTAAACTCTGTGGCCTGTAGTTCGCAACCGAAGGACCGCCGCTTGTCGGCGAAGTTAGTGTCAACTTTTTCGGATAGATGGTGTCGCGTGGTCAGCGCAACGGACCCCCCGGCTGTTAATCGCGGTTTTCTAGGCCCGAATATCATGGTGATTAATTACATTAAATTGTGATTCTTATATGTGTATGCATATTCCCAGAAATAACCATCTTCTGAAGACAGACAATGTTCTAAATCAAAATTATGTAAGTTAGTGAGATGAAAATTTTATATTCCGTCCCTATTAACAGTTTTGACAATTTTTATAACATTTTGTTGCAACTTAGATGAAGTGGGTGGATATTAAAAACATATTTTCAGTCCGCATAACTTGAACACATATTGGGGGGCGGGGGGTTGTGTGCGCCTTCCTGTACATCCGCATGTTTCATATTAAATACAATTCGGAATATATTCATGAAATTTGTGCTTCTAATACACAGTAAGCCGACCGCAGTGGCGGCGCGGTCTAAGGCAAGAAATGTCTTCGCTCGTTCGAACGCTGGGATCGTGGGTTAAAATCCAACTCAAGGCATAGATGTTTGTATTTATTCTGTGTTTTTTTTTATAATTAGCGGCCTTGCGACGGGCTGATTCCCCGTCCAGTGAGTCCTATCAACTGTCTGAGATTGAGAAACTCAAGTGAAACAAAGCGTTTCCTGGATGCCCAATGCTCCAAGTGGGAGCAACAGCAGACAGAGAGAGAATACACGCTAAACGTTAACATAATTTAATTTAGACTCTTTCACATCAACTATACGCACTACTTTACACATAGTTCGAGCTATATTTTATACAATTTTTATTTTACAGAATATGTCCCTAATGACTGGATCGCATTCTCACCAAGATATATCCAGTCCTCAGGCTGCAGATGGAGCATACCTTAGGATACGTGTATACCGAATAAGCAGTTGCGGTTAGCCTACAAGTGGTGGACTTCTAGTTTCGGGGGATTTGGGTTTTGACGTAGCAAATTCTCACCTTAAAAGCCAGCTGAAGACGTATGGGGAGTGGATATATAGAATCGCCTTTTATTGACCTCGACATTAGTTGGAGGCGGGCGGTCAGCTTCACGCCCTGGCCACTTTACCTCCCGGAAAGGGGCTCCGGTACCCATTGTATAGGAGGCTGTGTGGACCCCAGAGCCAGTCTGGACAACGTGGAGAAAAGAAAATTCTTGATCCTACCGGGACTCGAACTCTGACTCATCGGCCGTTCAACGCCGTAGCCAGTCGCAATTACAGTCGCCAGCATATTACAAAGTATTATACATAGTTTCCTCAGTGAACTCGAAACGAAAATTCGTGTTCGATGAGAGGAAGATTTTTTTGGGAACCGGGGCAACATTTAGCTTCTGAAGAAGATATGTGCTGTAATGGCTTAGTTCAGATTTAAAATTTGTATTATAAATTTACTTTTGTATCATGAACGTTTACGATTCGGCAGCGCAATATCTCTACTACAATCAGATCTGAAAATAGGTTTTTATCTACTTCAAATGAAGATCGAGTCCAATCAGGTATGAAAAATCGCAATGTACACATCTGAATACGTTACTCCGCCGGAGAACACCTTTCCTCTCTCTTTCCGGCCGTGTTTGGGAACAAAAACGCACGGTTACAATACAAGTTTGTGTGATCCTTTGAGATATTTGTGGGATAAAGCAACAGAAGATCCAGTAGAAAATTCTCATCGAAAACCACTGATCCGCAAAGAAGGAGATATAACACGTCTATCGTAGTATTTGTCTTCTAAGAATAATTTTTTTGCTCCAACAACAGAATACAATCCAAGACTCGTCTACTGGCCAGAGAGCTGGTCCTCACGACGAGTTCTTCTTTGTTCCAGACTATTCGCAGGACTGGACAATGGGTTAATCACGCAATTACCAGCTCATTATCATACAATCAGGATCAGGACCAGTGCGACCAATATCGGCAGCCTCGTTACACCGCTGATGGAATACAATTCCATTAAGTGAGGTATGTGTCTACAATGTAGACTGCAGTTCCAACTGTTTCCGAGATCTGATAAGGACTCACTAAAATTAGTTGGGAGAAACCTAACCACAGAGGTAATTAGGATTGTCAATTGTGAGGGGACTTAAGTGGACACAATTTATTTAAATTACAGTAATGTATGTGTGTTTTTATGTGCTGTTTACAGAGTCTTATGCCTTAAAATTTAATAACAGTTTTATGTAGGGGGGGGAGCCCTATTGTGATTCCCGGGTTCCATTCCCGGCGCTACCAGATTTACTGAGAAATAGCGGGTCTGGAACAGGATCCACTCAAACTTGTGAAAATAACTGAGGAGCTATTTCAAGATAATAGCGGCTCCGGTTTAGAAAACCGAGATTAAGGGCCGTGGGGATCTGTAGCGCCGACCACGTGACACCCTCTATCCGCAAAAGTTGGTACTAACTTTGCCGACAAGCATCGGTCCCTCGGTCGGTATAGTTCGCTTGCGGACTACAGGCCAAGGAGTTTTTGTTGTTTTTGTTTTTGATTCACGACTAATTTCGAGGCACAAGATTTTCCCTTAAGTATTAATAGTCACATGATTAAAAAAATTCAGTGATTACTGATGATGGGTTTATTTATTTACGCAAATCAAAACGTAACTTTCAAGATATTCATTCATTCATTCGTTCGTTCGTTCATTCATCAATGGCTCTACAGTCCTTTGTTGGGACCTGGCCGCTTTTTCAGTTTCGCAGTCTTTTTTAAAATGTTGATAGGACTCCTTGGACGAGTGATCAGCCCTTCGCAAGGCCGCTACCTACACACAGGACAACACAAACACAGAATAAACGCACACATATATCCATGCCTCGAGCTGGATTCGAACACACGATATAAACGTTCTAGCAGACGAAGAGAGTCCATGTCTTAAAGCGCGCTGCTACTGTCATCGGCCACGTGTAAGGCATAGTTTCAGTAAACAAAATAGTCTCACTAGCGTTTACTGCAAGTAAAACTTAATTGTGGACGAATGACTACGTTTTGTTCTGAAAATACATAGATAGCACTATGTCCTGGATTGTGTGTGTAGTGTCCACGTCACAATGGCTCAGTCAGCAGAACCTCCTCTGTGCACGTCTTAAAAGCGAGTTTAGCATTAAGCTACAAGAGATCTTATGTAACAAGCCTATCTTTCACACCTTGGCAGCTTTTATGAACTGCAAAAGTTATTATTCTGTTCGCAAGAATAACGCAAATTTACGCTATCCTGAGCCAGCCACATTCAGTCAACATCCTCCACGACTTTTTCCTCTGACGTCTATTATTATCGTAATGCTCTTATGTTCTCTAATTTCCCACAGGCTTTCTGAGCAAAATTGTTACGATTTTGTTATTTTGCGCATTCAAGATACCCCGCTCATCCGCGTCTTCTTTGCTTAATTACACTAACAAGGCCAGGAGAACTGTGCAACTTTCGAGCTCCTCAATAGAGCTATATAACTTTGTAATTTCTTCTATTATTAAGCTTTGCTTAGGTACATATATGTATACTCTCAATATATTATTTACAGACACCTTAAATATACAAGTACGTTCTTTTGTCAAAATTGGAACACTTAAGTAAATAGTAAGAAATCAAAATGGCGTTGATGATAATAAAATTAAGAGATTAACTTACCGAAATACTTGCTTCCATTTGGTTTAGAGCCATTCCTCCTCCTTTCCAGGACCTACAAACAAAAACATTGTTTCGTATGAAGACATGGAAGGTCCAAGTGACTTTTCAGTAAACTAAACCTTTTTCAGGTAATTTCTTGCAAACGTGGTTGCTGGTGTGTTTGTATGGAGACAAAACATTCTCCGTAGAAATAAATTATTTTCAATTTGTTAAAGAGAAATATACTCAGAAGTCGTTCATTACCTTCAGAATAATAACGAAATTAAACGATTTTCATGGAATATTTTTAAATTACATTCCTTTTATATGCCTTTAGCATATATTCAAAGAGTTTAATACATTTAATTTGCCTTTTTTTATGGAGAATAAAGACAAAGAATTGTTAAGAAATGTAAATAAGTCTGAGGGTTTTCGGAGTTATATGGAGAACGGGTCTGCAAAATGCTTTCAGCCTGTTCCATTTTTATGATAACTTTTTTAAACTTATTTGCATGTCAGTTGGGGAATTGAGCTGACAATTGACCTGTAACTCCCCGAGGTTAAGATTGTCCTCGCATGCAAATGGGTCACCTCTTTTACCATATTGGGGTATATTTGCTCAAAGCAATAACCGTGAATCCAACAGAGATGGCCATTACTAAGTAACGGCTTCGCAAACAATCGTGTTTTCACGGAAAAAAATTGGATACAATGATGGGAAGCGGGGATCTCTACGCGGTCCGTGCCAATATTTTATAAACAAGATAATTGGAGCAATGGGTTAGTTATGGGAGAGTCGCCAGCCGGTAAGAACGTGAGCATGATAGCAGAGGACATTGTTGAGATCCATCACCAGGCAACGACTGAGAAGACACAGTAGACTGAGGAGACTTAGTATGTGCTGTAGTGAATTGTAGAGTATGTGAATTAGAGACAGCGCTATAGTTGCTTGTAGTTACGGTCTGTAAGTGTTCAATATATCAAATTACTAATCCACACACCTTCTATAGTCACTCATACATGTGAAAACGTATTAATTAATAATGTTTGTACAGAAAATTGTGCTCTAAAACTGTACGAAAGGAAAGGATGTTTATGAATACTGAATTAAAACGTGTGGTGAGGGAAGTGATGTAACTTATTTGACGTATTGTTTCGAAAATTCACTGGGATCTCCAAGAATTACTCGACAATCCTTCAATCGAAATATGACAGCCACTCAATAGGTTCCCTAAAAGTCACAGCAACCTGCACCTGCTCTTATACAAACAAGTTATGTTTTGTATCCGTCGTGTAACATTTGTTACAAACCACTAAGAACTAATTTCAGTACTTTCACGCCATTTTTCTGGGGAGACTAATGAAAACTGCAAAAAATATCTTCCAGAATAGATTACTCCTGAGCCGAAAGTTGAACACGAAACAGAAATTCTAAACATTTAACTGAGACGATCGATAAAGTAGCTGTAACACTTGCCGATCTGAATCCTAGTAGAGATGCATGTATGAGTGACTCGGAAGTGATAACTGACTTAGATTTACCAATGCTTGTGATTTCTGTTCGGATAGGTCGTACGGCATTGGTGACTTGGAACAGATGTATTATTTATATTTGTCAATGAAATTCCAGTAAGTGAGTAGACTTCCACTGACCTCCAGACATTCCGTTCATCACTGAGGCACCAGAACTAGATAGGTCTCGCGTGATACATATCAAGCAGGCGTCAAAGCTGCTGATTTCTACACAAGCTATGAAATATTATATTTTGGGCTTATCAGCGGGGGCTGCTGAGGGCAGAGTGCGCAAGCTTCAGGTGAGTCGTGTCTCTATTGATTGTGGTAACGCTTATAGTGGTTTCGGAGGTAGGGGGTGCTGGGGGTGAGGAGTGGCGAGGCGAGGCGAGGTGAGGACAAGGAGTTGCTTCGTTTAATTGGAGCCCAGAATGCAAGTATCGTGCCCGGGAAGGAAGCACCCTCATTTCTGTTATATTCAATACTGAGGAGGGTCGGTGTGACATATCTCGGGGTTCCTAAGCTTCTTGTAGCCCGTCATGAATACACACGTTTATTTTTTTCTGTTCCTTCTGTTCCAACTTTACGGATAAGAATCTTCAGCTTGATCCAATTCATAATTAATTATCTGCGTTTGTTACTGCTATTTAGGTTATGACGCTCTACGAGTCGCTAAACTCATTTCTGGAAACAATTAAGGAATTAAATGATTAAAAAGCGGAAAAAAATCTACGAAATACATTTTAAGTTTCATCAACCACCGTACCGGTGTTTCCAGAAATCAGTTTATAATTTGTGCGTGGTGAAAACTCTGTCAACAAGAAAAGCGCTTCGTTTTGAACATTCACCCATCAGCTAACATAGCCGCTGAACTATTCAAACGATCACCAAATTTTCTTTCCAAATTCAATTTTCTGAAATAAAATAGTTCGAGCCATTTATGAAGATGGCTTTGATCCAAAAATATCAAGTGACAAACAAAAGTTTAAATGTAATTTAACCTGTTTTAGCCTCTGATTTTATTAAAAGCAGATATGCGGGAAGCAATGCGTCGTACTACTACTACTACTAGTACTACTACTACTACTACTACTACTACTACTACTACTACTACTACTACTAATGCAATGCCAGCACTACTATCACCAAACTATCATTACTACTACTACTACTAATGCCAGCACTACTATCACCAAACTATCATTACTACTACTACTACTACTACCATTACACCTACTGCTACCACTAGTACTACCAGGACGTCTAGCAGGTGTCAAGTAACAGTGGTCTGTCGAGGTTAACGGCCGAAGGGAATCCATTGCGCTGGCCAAGTGACACCCTCTATCCGCTATAGTTAGCACTAACTTCGCCGACAAGCGGCGGTCGCTAGGTCGGTATAGTTCGATTGCTGACTATAGGTCACGGAGTTTGTTGTTTAGTGGTTTTTCCCTCGGAGATTTCTCCCGACTCATGATTGAGATTCATTCAATTCCAGCCTATATCAAACGTTATTTTATAAAATAAGCATATGATTGTTAATTTTAAGAACTATGAAGCCAGGAGTGATCCTCACCTTTCATAGCAGTGAAGAGCAGGGGTTTGATTTCCGGTGGGGGGTGACGAGATTCTTCTCCCCACCACCCCTCTCATGACAGCACTGGGCACTCCAGCCTCTTACCGAAAAGCTTGTTCGTATGGAAATGGTGCTATATCAGCGATATTCATTCAGACGAGGGGGTTATTGCATCCTTAATGACGGCAGAGGAAGCGACTGCGACAGTTTCATTGTCCTGCCCCGAAATTCGCTAACACGAAGAGACATAACAGGTATAGCCAGTTGGGATAAACGACAAATAATCAAACCGTATGCCTGCTGAATACAAGAAAGATTCGTTTGCACCGAAATAAGCTCTTCATTAATAAAGAATGAATTTTAGAGAACTAAGCGGCTGGACTGTCATTCCGGCTACTCATCTCTCTCTAATATCATTTTAAAGTGAGTGAACCACTACCTCCACGCCTCGTGTATGCTCTCAGGGCACAGGATCTATGCTACTTAAAGGGAGTGCATAGGAGATCACGGAACCGGGTTTGATGATACAAGCAGATGTCGCTCACAGTGGCCGCGCGGTCTAAACGTGAAGTGCCTTCGCCCGCTCAAGCACTTGCATCGTGGGTTCGGATCCCACTTGAGGCATGGCTATCTGTGTGCGTTTATTCCGTATTCATGCTGCCTTGTGTGTACAGGTAGCGGCCTGATCCCTCGTCCAAAGAGCCCTACTGACCGTGTAAAAGATCAAGAAACTGAAAAGCGGGCAAGGTCCAACAAAAGGTCTGTAACCATGGGTGGACAGACAGACAGACAGACAGACAGACAGACAGACAGATAGATAGACAGATAGATAGATAGATAGATAGATAGATAGAAACAAGTATTTAAACGTAGAGATGTAGGATTCACACGGCTTCCGATGTAAAAGCGCAGAACCCTAACAGTTTTATATAATTCTTTCAACATTGTTATGAAGGCAACTCAATTTTAGTTACAAAACTAACTCAGTTTAATTTACAAAGGTAATTGAGTTGAAATTACAAAAATAATTTAATTTCAGTAGTCAGGGGTTTTAATCTCGACAGTATTAACGAAAGTTAGTGCAGGGCACACTGAAGTGGTCCGTATGAACATTGGTCAAATGCCCTATCAAATCGATGAAATATGCAGGTCGTTAGAGAGAGACAGACAGGCAGACCGGCTCCTCTGCGCCCTACGTCTTCTCTGATTACAAATACAGAAAAAGTGGAAAAGAGTCAATGCTGTCACAATAGCACATCTTACTTACAAACATGGAACATAATAAAATCAATTTCCTGTATATTTGTGTCCAATAAGGCAATACCATTATTGTCTAGCAATGTTAAGAAGGACAACGGATAAATTTTGAAACTATGTATTGTCTGTTGGAATATATCTTCTCTCTCTTATTCCAAAATGAGGATTTCATTCTCATTCAAGTGGAATATAAATGTCAAAAGCTTTCGGTCTGTTCCTCCAACTTAAGGAGAAAACAGAATGTATTGTGACGTATAGATCCATTGCTAGGCAACGACTCGGTAAACACATTCCCGCAGGAGCCAAAACGCGCAACAATATGACATCCACTGATAGGCAACGGATCAGTAAACACGTTTCCTTAAGAAAGAGGCTGCATTTTCTGCGTGGTTCGTGCAATGTTTTTATAAAAAGCGTTCAGTTGAGAGAAATTGAGAGCAGGAGAATTGAATTGAGTTTGCAGTTGCAGAATAATGGCGGGAAGGTAACTAGTCTGTGAAAAGAAGACTTCATGTGTGATGTGAATTTACTGTCGTCACTTATTCCTTGAAATTGTTTTTATTCTATATGCTGTACTACTACAAATCTTAGAGAACTTGGGCAGTGTCAAGGTTCGGCCATACAGAGCGCTACGCTATGTTCGCTACGTACGCTGTGTACACTCTGCGACGCAGCTGACATAGGGAACGTAGCGTACGTAGCGTACGGAAGTCTGTGTGGCCAGTCACATTGGCAATAAAGGGAGATTTTTCTGTTCGTATAACGAACATAGCGTACGTAGCGCTCTGTGTGGCCGAACCTTAAGTAAGACACGAATTTTTAATTATTCTAGGAAGGTGATTACCATGTTTCTGTTGAAGTCATTACATACATATTGAGCTAAATAAACCGAAGTGTGATACCTCAGAAGGGCTAGTGGATCACCTAGAGAAGATCTGAAACAGGCACGTCAAGAATGAAAGTGAGACATCAATTTCGTAATAAAGTGCGGTAAAATATAAAGAAAGGAGGATAAGGAAAGAAGATTAACAAGAAGAAGTAGAAGAAGAAGGAAGAATCGGAGTGAAAAGACAATAGAAAAGAGTAAAGTGAGAGAAGAAATACAAGAATGAAAATAAAAAGGAAAAGAGGAAGAGTAATTACTTACTGAGTGGGGCCTGGTATGGGTGAAGCCATAAACGTGAAATATAGGACCAAAAGAAGACACGGCAGAAAGAGAAAACACAAAAGAGAGTCAAAATAGTGGGCTCTTGTTTCACGGTGGCTCGAAAAATGAAAACGCACACAATTAAATGATAACTTACAAATTGCAGCACAAACAACGAATCCAAGTTGAAATCGATTCTTTGAATTTCAGGAAACCATATTTGTAATTCCAAATAATCATATCCACTCATGAAAGAAGGGAAGAAGGGGTCGCATTCGCAACAGAAATCTCTCAAACTTTTAAAATAAGTGTGACGAGAACTGACTTTACTTCATTTCAGTTCTCATCCTGGGAAACTGCAAGAACTCCTCTTGTGTAAAATGAAGCCTAATTTCGATAGCCTAATGAATTAGAAGTTACAGTTTCCTAAATAGAAAACTTGACATCTTTCATTGAGTTTATTTCAAGATTCTATTTACGATAATAATTGTTTAGATAACAGAACGGAAATTGCGTTGTTGCTGTTGAACCCTTTTCAGTGGCTGATCAGCCTGTCCTTCAGGCTGAAAGCATCACTTAGAGACTGAAACACGTAAAAATGTTTCGAAACTAGGCCATACTGCACGAAATGTTTAACTTCTTGCTCACAAAGACACATGGCCCGTGGAATAGAGTGCTGTGTTGGCATCTATACACATTCCTGCAGGCTTATAACAGTGAAATGGGAACATCAACAGGAACATTAAGAAAAAAATTCAATATTAGCATACATCTATAGATTTTCCTAGGCAGGTGAAGTGAAGGTCGAGTCATTGGTCAAAACATGTAATAAATATGGGGAAATGACAAATATATACTGATTTTGGTGATATAATTTCAAGGAAGAGCGGCGGTTTGAAGATCGAATTACATGTTTCTTTTTTTTTTTCCTTGGCACTATAGCCTCAGTGGGTCTAGACCTATCTCCATGAACTTTGTTCACTTCGATTTTTCTAGATCTTACACGTTCCGTACCATTTCTTGGGCGGGTGATCAGCTCGTCGCAAGGCCTCTACCTGTACACAAACACAGAAAAACGCATACACACAAACCAAACATCCATACCCTGAATGGAATTCGAACACACGATCCCGGTTTCCAAGCGAGCGAAGACAGTACATGCCTTAGACCTCTCGGCTACCGTGACCGGCCGAATTACATGTAGAAAGATAAAATTATGCAGGGCCTGGATGGAATTACGAATAAATTTGAATTATGAGTCAGTCCAGTGTTAAACAGCATACGAACAACAAAGTTAGACATTTATGTTTGTCATACCATACAATGGGTGAGTAGTTTAAGAAGCGATTTTCCAGCTCTGAAACAAAAACTTGAAACTTTCCTTTGATTGTTAGGAATGAACTTGCTCCACATTCCTCTTAGCTATTAGCGCAGTTCGGATTCTGGTTCTACTCGTTGGTTGGTTGGTTTCTAATACAGCACTTTAACAATTATTTAATTTGTGTTCAAAGCATTGCTGCAAATTCGGAGCAAGAACAGATGACACTACAGGTGATAACAAAAACTGCATTCTCAGTTCTACAGAAACAGCTTACCCTCTGCAGCAGATATACAGGCCCATAAGGTTGTGAGACGTCGAGGGTCCCACATTTTCTCTAGAAAATTGGCACACAGATGGCGGTGAGTTTGTCGGCCTTATGCGGCGAACGCCCTGTACCCCCGAGGAACATTCCTGGTACTCTTTTATTTTAGAGGCTAAGTCGACCCCAGGGCCATAGTGAGGCTGGAAAGATTAGGTCATTTGAAAAAAAAATCCACCTCATCGGGACTCGAACCCGCTACTTTCCGGCTTGTAGCACAGTGCCTCAACCAACTACGCTACCGCGTGCCTCACGCATAAACAGTATACATTTGTTAAAATTTAGTTCCCTTGCAATGCTTCTCACCAGGGCTGGAAAGGGGTGGGTCAGTTACTGCAACTGAAATCCATCACTCGCAGGAGATTGAATTCTCTTTAGTCATGGGCACGGTTGTTTCTTTGTTGCACCGGTCCATTAATTAAATGAAATTTCTCTTTAGATCGAGCATCCTCACATTATAACACACAATTCAGTTGTTTTGTAGCTCACTCCAAAAGGCTGATTTCACTTCCGGAGCACGCCATTTCGATTCCGTTCACGATACTCTCCTCGGAGCGGTGTTTCACGATGCACCCAAACCTCAAGCACCAATGTAAACCGCCTGAGAACAGAGATGCAGTCTTCAGAATTATTGGTGGAAATTGCAACAGAGCTGCTCTTTTCAAGTTGTATGCGTTTCTACGTGGAGGAAGCGCGCCTAAGAAGAAATTAGGAGTTGCGACCTTTTTTTTAAATTCGCTTAGTGGGGAGTGGAGTCCAAATGGGTCCACTCGGCACGGCGGCCACTGATTGGCCTATTATAGCCTGCCCCGTGTGATTATGATGATGGAGAATTTGATGGAATTAAGATTGGCAGGGGAAACCGAAGCACTCGGAGAAAACCCGCCCCAACGCCTTTTTGTCCACCACAAATCCCACCTGACCAGACCTGGGATCGAACCCGGGCCTCCGCGGTGGGAAGCCAGCGACTAACCGCTTGAGCTATGGCGCGGGGCAGCTGCGACCTTGATTTATTAATTTGTTTTTGTAACAGTGCGAAGTGCAGACAAACTGTCCGCTCATGTGCGTACGTAGGCTGCTAAAGAGACTTATATCAGTCTTTAAATAATCTACGAAGTAGCCTAAGATGAATTAACTTGCAATTTTAGAGATTGTTTATAATTCTGACTAGTGAAGACAACAACCCAGGCTGCTAGAGGAAACAGCGCACAAGCAAGGGGTATATTACAGATTGCAAACGTAACGGAACAACGGACTAACGAACATAAACAAGCTGCTGCAACAAAACATAGAGAGAAATATGTACGATTAGTTGTGAACAAATGGACGGCACCCCTTTTGAGATGGAATAGAATTTCACCAAAGTGATGAAAATTTTAATTAATTTTATTAAGTGCACTACAGCGTCTGATTTTATTAATGCAGTGTAACAGTTTTGATATATTAAGACACCTGAGGTTGGCCATCTAAGGCCGAAACATGTTGTATTAAAGTGTAAGTGGGAGAGAAAGGAACAATTGTTGCATTATTGACGGACTGTGCTGTACATAGCCGTTTTAATGTACTGGTTTACACAGAAAGTCGACGCATTCAGCACACAGAGATCCACAAGTGTTCGCGTGCAGGAAAAGGTAAAAAAACTAAAGTTATCATTCTAACAGACCGTGGAGGCCCATAGGGTTGTGAGACTTCGATGTTCCCACAATTTCTCTAGACAGTCGGCCCACAGATGGCGGTAAGGTTGTCAGCCTTACGCGCCGGCAGCCCATTACCCGCAGGAAGATTCCTGCTACTCATTTCTGTTAGAGCCTGAGTGAAACCTCGGGTCATAATGCGGCTGGAAGGATTAGGTTAATTGAAAAAAAAAAACAACACATTTTCTGCACTCGAACCCGCTACTTTCCGGCTTTTATCATAGTACAAGAAATATTCCTGGGGTAAATGGCGGCCGTCGCATAAGGCTGACAAACTTATCGCCATCTGAGAACCGATTATCTAGAGAAAATGTGGGAGCCTCGACATCTCACAACCCCATGGGTCTTCGCGGCCTGTTACAGGGATAGCTTTTACGTAATAATCAATTTCCTACAGACCCTGCCCCCCGTCAATCGCAGTTTTTGTCAATTTCGGTTGAAGGAAGGAAATTGATCCCGTTTGTATACGGACGTGCATGTACAACTTTGTTCGTCGGAAGGCAAGTATTTTTATATACTAACGTAAAATATGTAAGTACTGGCTCTTATTGTGCCTCCGAGACTTCGCCTCGAGAAAGTGAGGAAGACTACAAATAATTTTCTAGGATGGGCGGTAACTCTGCCTAAATTTGAAAGTATACCTCCCCAATACGAGCTCTGAACATTACCTTTACACTAACCGCCTTGAAAGGCAACGCCATAACTCAAGCGGTTAGTCGCCGTCTTCCCATCGCGGCGGCCCGGGTTCGATCCCGGTCTGGTCAAGTAAGATTTGTGGTGGACAAAGTGGTGCTGGAGCAGGTTTTCTCCGAGTACTTCGGTTTCCCCTGCCAATCTTCATTTAACCAATTCCTCCACAATCACCCTCACTATCTGGCCTCACTGAGGAATTACGTCTTCCTCATTTCTTCCAGATCAGCCATATAATAATTCTCGTACCTTTAGACGTGCCGAGATGGCGCAGTCGGTATAACGATTCGCTACGGAGTGGACGATCGAGAGGTCGAAGTTCGAGTCGCGGTAGGATCAAGAATTTTATCTTCTCCACGTCTTCCAGACCGGCTCTGGGGTCCTATGCAATGGGTACCGGGAGCTGTTTCCTCGGAGGTAAAGCAGACGGAGCATGATGTTGACCACTCACCTCCAGCTAGTGCCGCCGTAAAAAATATCATGGATATACATCCACCCCCCATACGCCTTCATGGCGTAGTGTTTAATTAGTTTAGCACAGGGATAAGTTTATCTTTTACCTTTGTTACATGGCGTTAGAGGTCAGACGAGAGAACTCCTCATAGCTACCGCTGTGAGAACCTCAAATCCTGCTTAAATAAGTACAAGGTTTGAGGAACAGAATTTGACCATCCTAACTGGAGAAGAAACTTCTATTCTTCTAGCCTTCCCTTACATATTGTTTACTCAAGAAGGGCTTAACTGCTCCTGTCATTCCGGAACTCGCTTGAGGTACATAATCCAGAGCTGGTTCTGTAACTTGTTTCAGAAACGGGAGGCCCCCGAAGACGGCCTCTTGCATCCTTACGCAAATTGGACACAAAACTGTTTCCTGTTCCGGATTTAAACAGCTTTGTCAAATGGAAGAGTAGTTAATTCCAAGGTTTACATATTTTACAATTTTTAGTATCATGACCTGACTTCGTTCAATACAGTTTTCTGAGCAACATGTTCCACAGTTTCGAAGCAAACACGAATAACTTGTAAGATTTGAAGTTTGTAAGGCGGTGACCATGATGAAAGCAGTCTTTTGGGATATGGCGCCGTGTAGCTATAATGCGAACCGATGTTTCGGAGGCACGTCGCTTAGCACTATATCTACACTGCGCCACATCCCGGAAGACTGCCTTCATCATGAATAACTTGATCATCAGATGGAGATTCGAACACGGAACATCCAGAGTACAAAACAGGTTCCGTAACCAGTAAACTGCTGTGCTGTGTGATATTGTAGGATACTTGTGACCGATTAAACTGAAGGAATGTACAGTAAAATAGTATTAATCTGCATTAGAATGTTGTCACGTGTTTGTCTGAAGTATGATGGGAAAGAACGAAATTCTCATATAAGGCGGGCATTCCCCGATACCTCACTGTTCTGCTAACCGGTGAGATTCGAATTCAGAGAGACAGGCATAGAAAGTTTACAGAATTCCGCCACAGATATGGGGAGTTCCCTGATTTACGAGAGAACTGAGAAACCGGTCCTGTCGACACAGCAGGGGATTCACCGAGATATGATCGTGTCGCTCGGCCCTTTCTTCATATTTTAATCAGTAAACATTACACGAGTAATTATAAGACATTTATTAAATGAACGATAGAACCTACATCATACATGAAACTAGTGAAAAGGCTCATATTTCAAAGTGAATGTAATTTTAAATTCCGCTTGTACAATATCCCAACCTCCACCCTTTAGTTAGTAAAATTATCGTTAACTTCAACATATAATTACGACTGCATGACAAAGAAGAATACGGGAATAAAATACAGTCATAACATTCATGTTGACATGCAGGAGAAGAAAGATATTTTTCTCCCTCTGCATATTCCGAAGAAATGTGCTGCATCAAGTTATGTTACGCCATAGGCCGAGAATGTTTATCGACTTCGACTTCGTAGCATATATAACGCCGAATAAGATGGGACTATTGTTACGTACGGCTAGTTAGTAACGACTTTGAAGGAAACAGAGACAATTTTTATGTTATTTTTTCGGGATTATACCAGAAAGACTAAGAAAAGCCATGAAAGATCTAGGAAACAATCGAGAATCGAACCCTGATGCTCTGAAATATTCGTCTGTAACGTTATCAATAAACCAACAACTTGAGAGATCGGTTTATAATACCATCTTGAGTGGCCTGAGGAAGAACACGGGTATGAACTCGGTGGCATAGGCCCTACAACGGATCACGCCCCAGTCAGCAGACCAGCTGAACCAATATGGAAAATACTGTCTCCGGATTTCCATTTTAATGGGAGCCTGCCGGTACTTGGAACCAGATTTCCCCAGCTAAAATTCCGGAGGGCGAAAGATGAATTAAAAACTTAGCTGGTCTGAATTACTGATATGAACCGTGCTACCCCCGTCGCAATCCCTCATACTTGTCATTTATAATCCATAGCGTGTCGCTCATTGGAAGCCGGCACGGCCCGACCCCCACTCAGTCCTATGATTCCTTTGTCACGGTGGAGTGAACAGAATTTCTCCAAGCAGATCATACAATTGTTTGTTTAATCAAGAAATAAACGCGTTTATCTATACGAAAGGCAATTAAATGACTGAAAACTCAGCCGAATCACAAGTTAAATTACAAACAGATCATATAAAATTAAAGTTGATTTTTACGTAATTTAATAAATTGCATGCTGTTTTTATTATTATATTGTTAGAAGTAGGGGTTTGCGCGTGACATATAAGATGAGTTCTGGATTGGATGATTGGATTTATTGACACCTTATACACAGCAATCGGAATTACAAGTACTTACAACGCTATTGCAGATCTATACGCTTCACAGTTCACCTTTACACACGAACTGGACTTCTCATTTTTCACTAGTCATATCCTGGCAACGGATTTATAACACTGTCACTTCTAATCACACACGAAGTCTTCTTTGCAACGCCTAATTCCTTTCTTGCCATTATTCTGCAACTGCCAACTCAATTCAATTCCTCTGCTCCCAAGCTCATGTGCCGGCAGTCTGGCGTCTCGAAATTAGATTCAATTCTTCTCAACTGAAATCTTCTTTATAGCCATTTTGCACGGACTACGCAGAAAACACGGCTTCTCCATTGTTGGGAATGCGTGTTTACAGCGCCGTTGCCCAGCAAACGAAGTTATTCAGTTGTTGCTTGCATAGTCGTTGCTNTCTTTATAGCCATTTTGCACGGACTACGCAGAAAACACGGCTTCTCTATTGTTGGGAATGCGTGTTTACAGCGCTGTTGCACAGCAAACGAGGTTATTCAGTTGTTTCTTGCATAGTCGTTGCCGCAGTAATGTGTTTACGGAGTCATTGCCTAGCAATGGACATCTATTTTGACTTCAATATTTCGGCTTTCGTGTATCACGTCAAATTATATTAATTATGTAAAGCATAATATGCGTATAATGACTGATGACTAATGTGCGTTTAATGCAGATCTAAAGAACATACGCTTGTAATATTCTACATATTTTTTTTTTTTTAATTTTATGAAGAGATGATATTAACGAAAACTCTGTCTGATTCTTCAGTCAGCAGCTTCTCAATACGTGGGCACTTTTAAGTGTTAAATTATTAGATTCATCTTCTGAGATTACTCCACACAGCAAAATGCAGTATAACCCTTCCAAAATCAAAGTAATTTTACGTAAAGCACATTTGAACATGCCACGCAAGGGGGGCTCTGATCTTCCCATGAAGCTGAAAATGAAAACTGTCTTTTGTTCCACTTGCAAAATCTCTTGCTTGTAACTGTGGACATCAGTCGAAACTTCTGGCTTATATTTAGGAAGGGCGTGGCTCGAATCTCAGTTGAGTACCGACCCTCCTCGCTAAGATTTCTGTGGTTTTCCTCAGTTTCTCCAGACGTGCAGTGATAGCCCGAGAATGATTCCTTTCGCATCTTTTCTATTCCATTACCATCCGATCAGTCGATGATGCATACAGAGAGATGCTACAAGTAAAACAAGAAGTTCTGGGTCGGGTCAGGTGCGGTAAATCTCCGCTGGTCTTCGTCAGCCTAGTCATTCTAGGTTCCTATTCCCGCATAACTCATGCCCATATTTAAATTTGTCACGACTCTGGAAGTCGTGCAACCAGCTGAGAAGAGCTAATCATATGCTTTGAGTTAGAGTTAGAGTTACTTTACGGCTACCGGTTTACCGCCAACCAGTTCGTCTTGGCGCCAAGCCCCTTAAGGCTCAAGAGCAGAGATTTTCTTTTGCAATTGAAACGTTGCGGTAATAGTCCTTATGTAACATCCTCGCTGACTATAAGACAGGTTTGTCTCTTATGAATAGGCTTCGCTTTAGTCACGTGTGCGTATCGCATGTTATTGACAATTTTTTCTTAGTACATGAGTTAATTATTATAACAAATATTTACATTAGTTATGGAGCTGAGCCCTTCTTGAGGAGAAGCCAAATCTGCAGCTACTCAAGAATTTTCCAGCATTTTATGGAACCCGAAGGTTCATTACCGTGTTCACAAGAGCCCTCCTCTGGTCCCTATCCTGAACCAGATCAATACAATCCATCCCATCCTATCTCTCGAAGATCCATTTTAATATTGTCCACCTACCTATGCCTTGGTCTTCACAGTGGTCTCTTTCCTTCTGGCAAGAAGTATTTACTTAATTATTAAAATTTCCATATAATGGCGGCTGCTTCTCCACGTTATGAACGGTTTCCGCCCTGGTTTAGGTTCAAGTCTCTACTCCCTTTTCCTTCCAGCGATTTCTGACCAATGATACAATTCATACACAGATTCTGTGAAATACAAATCCATGTCTCTCTTCACGTCTATAAAATAAAGCAGTGATTCTGAACGAAAACTGTTTTGGATGTGTGCTTATCTGCAGAGAAATGCGAAGCTTGTCAAGGCAGATGCTCCTTTCTCTTTGCGTACGTTTAGCACAACAAAGCGGCAGTCGGGGTGGAGGCTTTCTATGAAGCTAAATAGCATTATGAGTTCGAACATACACATTTCATGCGGAAGAATAACTTCCCGGCAGGTCCATCATGTGCAGGTATTCTCGTTCACGGAAATAAAATGGAATGAAACAGAGACATGCAATACATCAGTACAATGACTTTTATCTGACTTATGTGATACGGTTGGAGAAAACTGCATAATGAGGAGCTTCATAACTTGTACCCTTCTCCAATTGTATATTTAGAATGATCAAGTCAAGGAGGATGAGGTGGGCAGGGCATGTAGCACGAACGGGGGAGATGAGGAATGCGTATAGGATATTGGTGGGAAAGTGAGAAAGAAAGAAACAACTGGGAAGACGAATGCGTAGGTGTGGACAATATTAAAATGGATCTTAGAGATTTAGGATGGGATGGTATAGATTGGATAGATATGGCTCAGGATAGGGACCAGTGGAGGGCTCTTGCGAACACGGTAATGAACCTTCGGGTTCCATAAAATGCTGGGAAATTCTTGAGTAGCTGCAGAATTGGCGGCTCCTCCAGAAGGGCTCAGCTCCATGAGTAAGTATGTAAGTAAGTAAGTAAGATACGGTTATACAGCTTTAAATTTGTCGGTCAATGACATATAGAACAGTGTTTAGACGATACAAGGAGTGCTTCCGTATATTTCACGATACTCATATGTCTCTTACATAAAACAGAAGAGAAGGACATGAATAAAATGACTACTGATTTGAAAGGAACAGCAAATGAAATTGAGAAAATTGTTGCATGCAAAGATATTTTACATTGTATCGGATTTGATCAACGCGTTGCCTGATAACGGCTCTGTAAACACAGTCCAACACGTAACGTTAGATGAGGCTGTGCTTTCGATGTCGTCCGAGCCGAGCGGCGGTGGAAAAACGGGGTTATGTAATCCGTTCCTAAGCAAAGGCTCAGTAAACACAGTTCCGCGTAAGCGGTGAAGTCAGAAAAAATAGAGACGGTATTTTCCGCTGGGTCTGTGCATTATGCTTATAAGAGAAGAGAATGCAGTGACAGAGTTAGTTCAAGGGCAGTTACGAGTCAGTCTAAACTGGAGGAGTGAGTCCAGAAGAATTTTTAGTTCTGAGGTTTCGGAGTGATTGAAGACGAAATAACAGGAAGATTTCATAGTGATTTGAAGTGCTAGTTTTTGCGTTAATATCCGTTTCCAAGAGCACGCGGTAGCGTAGATGGTTGAGGCACTATGCTACAAGCCGGAAGGTCGCAGGTCCAAGCCCCGTTGAGGTCACTGGATTTTTTCAATTGACCTAATCCTTCAAGCCGCACTATGGCCCTGGAGTCGAATCAGCCTCTAACAGAAATGAGTACCAGGAATTAAATAAATAATTTTCCTGGGGAGTAAAGCGCGGCCGGCGCGTAAGGCTGACAACCTTATCGCCAACTTTGAGCCGATTGTCTAGATAATGTGGGTCCCTCAACGTCTCACAAGCTTATGGGCCTTCACGGCCTGTTATGAGGAGAGCTTACTTTTTTTTCCGTTGCCAAGAGACGACTAGTAAAGACTACGAATCCTAGTGCATGTACAGCGGTGATTGGAAAGTGTGCAAATCAGCACTAGCACTGTATTTAAGTGTGATTCAGAAAACTTCTAACCAAGGTGTTAATAAATCCAAATATCCGAACTGGAATCCGTTATTTTCGTCACGCGTACCTCCCTACATGTGACAAAATGTCTCAGAATTGTCGAAGGACTTTAAATTGCAGGGACATTTCTTTTTTAATAATCTTTACGATGAGAGCTCATCTGATAAAGAGCAGAGGCAGGTGGGACGACAGCAGAGAGTGAGCGTACTGAATCATATTCAGTACTTTATACGTGCGTAAGCAATTATTTTGGAGTTCCACCTTCAATGACTGTTTGCATCTGTATGAAATTGAGGTTATAATATTCATAAAAAGTAGGATAACTTAAGTGAAATAATCATAAGTCGGACTGTAGAGGAGCCATCTGATGCTGCTTGGGCACATGTGAGTGGATCTATATGCTTTTCGGCACCTACGGTTATATATTTCCATTAGAACCTTTGTTTTTGGTGTAAACTTAAATAATGTTACATATTGTAAATGGGCCTAACATTTACAAAATCAAAATTCGGCAAGTAAGGAGTTAAGTATTGAGCATACCATGTGCTTTATAAGGACACATAATCCTGTTACAGGGGTAGTTTTATCTTTACCTTAGGAGTGGTGTCTCTTTGGGTCCGTGCTGCGACCGTTGCTAGGCAGTAACCAGAGCGCCACAGAGAAGCAGGCAACAATGGAGAAGCTGTGATTTCTATGCATGGTCCCTACAAAGTAGTTATAAGATGTGATCGGCAGTAGCAGTAGTAGTAGTAATAGTATACGGAGTACAGAGGAGTATGCAACAGTAGTCGAGAGTAGTCTCGGAATTGGCAGCTGCAGAAATGGAAAGAAATGAATTAGACTGTACCAAGAAGACTTATAATAGCGAATTGAAGTCAGGTTCTGATAAATCCGTTGCCAGGATACGACTAGTGAAGACGGAGAATTCTATTGCTTGCGCAACGGTGAGCTGGAAAGTGTGTAGAATAGCGATAGCGCTCTATTACCTATAGTCCTCAATTGTGTGAATATGTAAGTGTTAATAAATACAATATCCAATCCAGAACCCACTATTATTAGTCACGAAACGTGGGACACGTGACAATATAATTTCTGCAGTGTAGCATGACACAGCCAAACAGTTCTGATCGCTGTTGTACAGTTGCTGTCCATCTCCTTCGCGTGATTATTCACAATGTGTTCATAGCGTATTAAGCTTCCTCATGTTCTTATACCTCACCATATGTTATTTTATTAATACCACTACGTACTGTACATTTGACACTTTCCATTCTGTATTGATTCTAACACGTTCATTTCTTCCATCTGTGTGTAAACACTGCACCCTATATGCGTTTATTTCCATCAAACTACGTAAATATTATTATTTAATTTGTACCCTCCTTGGATTCAGTTTATGTCAGTTATACTCCAGTTAATGCGTGTCCTGTTTCTGAAAGATGGCACAATGTAAATGAAAGGTGCATTTCTGACGTTTCAGTATCTTCTCTCTCCCATGTTTGAAGGAGAACTGAAACACAATTTAACTTCCGCAACAACTTGAAAATTTCTATACATGACATTTGTTTAATAATACTTTCTCATGCTGAATTATTCTTATAAATATAATTTCATTCAAATTATTTCTTAAGAAATATACCCAACACACAAAAACTTCCATGAGACCCATTGGAACACTGTCTTATCTCTGTTCTCAATACTTTGCACTGCGTATGTGGGAAAGAGCACAGTCACGGTGTCGGCAAGGTTTTGGATCATTCAAAAAATGGGATCTTGTGTTGAAATTCCACTTGGCATATGTAGGCATAGGCCTTGAGAGGTTCTCATTCGCACGCAAGGTGTCCGTCCGCAGGTCTCAGAGCCGAGCCGAGTTGCAGCCACAGAGGGGAGCTGGAAGTAGCCGGAGAAGAGACAGAGAACAATAAGGATAAGGGAGAGAGAGAGAGAGAGAGAGAGAGAGAGGTAAAGGGACAATAAGGAAGAGTATGAGAGAAAACAGCCGGGTAAGAGTAAATTGAAACATTTATAGAAACGGAATGGAAAGAAGAAGAAGGAGAGAAAGGACAAAAATAAAACCACTGAGCAGAAACAGAAGAAGAAAAAAGGAAGGAAGACGAGAAGGAGGAAATGAAGAACCAGAATTATGTGAATTATAAGGAGAGAGGTTTCTGGTATTCGAAAAAGAAGGGAGAGACAAAGCATGAGGAAGTTCATTTGCCGACTGCAGGTAAGGCTTGCCTTGTAGTCCACAGTACAGAGATGTAATTATAGTGCAGACGTGCAATAATCATGGCCTTCCCTTCATTAAAAGAGAAAGGTGCTTATTTATTTATGAAGAATTGCAAGATTCAAGCTTAATTTCTGTGTGAAATTCATGCTGCGATTTCTATTCTTAACATGTCATTACTGAAGGGCCATCGTGTCCTCTGCCTTGCCTAGGACAGTACCCAAGCTCCAACTGAAGCCGTTGCTAACATCGACCTTGGAGTACTAAATAAGCTCGCTTATTATTACAAAATGTTTAGGTATAGGAATATAATTAATGCCGATTACGGTGGCTGTGTTCTCTGGCTAAAGGCGTGTTTTGTCTTCTGTTCCTCGAACACTGTAAATTGCGATTTATAATCCTATTGAGGCATGGACATGAGTTTATTCTGTGACCACGTAGTCCTGTGGAAGTGGAAACCTTACGACTGCAGATCCGTATCCACAGCGTCCTACCAATTGTCTATAAACAAGATTCCAAAACCAGGAAAACGGAGGCCTCGTACAGCACTGATCTGTCCTTTCAAACAAGATGGAGTAAAGAATTAAAAAGAATACTTTGTGAAACTCGGAACAAAAAAGTTTTAATGTTCCAGAACTTTCTGAACCGCTACAGAGAACACGCAGGGCCGTTTATATTTTATTGGCTGTTACTAGTTCTATTTTCGATGTCATTAAATCCAAATGATGTTCCTGAAATATTTACGTGAACAAACTCAGGTTAGTATTTGCAGTATCTAAATTAACCCTGCAAACGGTGAATATGTAAACAGTATTATAAATAAAAATATTTATTGTCAAAAAAATCAAACGGGAGATGGGGGTCTTCGAAACTCACAAAAGCAAAAATAAATATGAAATAGTGTTTAAACAATGACATATTCTGGATTATAAATCATGTTATAAAATTCATCCGATAATTTAGATAAATATAAAATAATTCTCGGCGAATCATACACAGTGATATTCCCTATGGGCAAAAAGACGTTTTTTTGGAATTTTTAAAGTAGGTGGTATGCTACTAGGGCGTAGGTGGCTGGATAATATTAAAATGGATCTTACATAGATGGGATGGTATGGATTGGATTGATCTGGCTCAGGATAGGGACCTGTGAAGGGCTCTTGTGAACACGGTAATGAACCTTCGGGTTCAATAAATGCTGGGAAATTCTTGAGTAGCTGCAGAATTGGCGGCTACTGAAGAAGGGCTCGGCTCTATAAGTAAATACGTAAATAAGTAATTAAGTAAGTAGTATTTTTGTTGGTACCACTGTGCTTTAAGGCTTCCTGTCTTTGATTATTAAATTGAAATTATCTTCGAAAGAAACTTATTTGCAAACGAGGAGAACAATTGAAATAGACCAGTATGTCACTTAGTCGACTGTCAGGAAAAACTGAAGAACTGTGCTCTCACCATCGCGTCAAAACGTAGTTTAATGTTCAAGCTCACAACCAATAAATGGAATGCCAATAATCATCTGTTCTATTACAGTTTGATATGATATTCTGAAATACCATTAAGCCTTTTAACGGTACAGCTCTCTCGTTGGTACCGCCACGGCTGGTATTTCTGTATTTATATTATGTAACCGAGTCCCAGTTCGTGGTTTCATTTCTAGTTCAAAAATGCGGTGGGAAGTCACCATATCTGTATATTCGGCATTTGGTATTTATTACACAAAAAATACCAGATGAAGCTGTGTATCAATATAGACACAATTTTACATGTCGTTCATATTATATTAGTTAGTGACGCAACAGTGGCGCGTCTGTGAACAACGGGAGATGTCGCTTTCTGATCTTAATAGAAGCACCAAAAATAGGAAGGACACATTTGCATTTACAGTATATCGTGGCATGATTATTCAAACAATGTTCGTTCCTTGGTAGCGGCTTGATAAATGAGCGACCCGTTGTTAGGCAACGGCCCGCGAAAACAGTAGAAGAAATGTTGGAAGCGGTGTTTCCTATGCCGCCTCATCCGGGGAGTTCTTATTCCGGAACACTGCAACCGGAACCCGGATAACAGCTAAAAGTATTGCGTACTACAATATCATATAAAAATTCCTCACTGAGAAAAATCTCCACTTATTCACATTTTACGCAAGGATGTCTAATCCTTCCTGTTAAAGATGTTATGGGGCATTTTCCTGTCAGTATTTCTCAAGAGGATATCACTGTGGCCCTCCAGGAGATCAGTTCAAAACAGATGACTGTCAAACGCCCCACTCCAGAAGGAGGGTTCACACACACACCTCCCTCTCCCTCTACCTAGATATTCTAGCAAGAAATAAAATATCTCCCGAAATCTTCAAATTCACAACACTCTGTAACATAGTTAGGGAGATCACAAGACGGGCTTACACAGTGCTACAATTGGGAGCGCTCTGTCCACATGTGGGTGCACTGCAGGCAGCCTCCCCGCTGCATGTGGTGTGGGACTGGACACTGCCATCCTGAGCGCCCATAGAAACTACTGCAATCGCGACCTGCAAGACGGGGTATCGCAGTACGCAGCAAGTTACAGAGGCCGCAATCATGCAAAAAAGGAAGGAACCTACGGGCGACAGCACCGGGGTCAGCAGGGAGGATGTTCTTCTGGAGTAATGCGACATCTGATAGATTATTCGCCGCTGCTCTTCGCGTATCCGGTCAGCAGCATCGTCAGCAACCAACACAACAAAAACAGCAACGGTCTTCCAGTCAGCACAGGCTAAAAACGTAAATAGTGATGCAACAGACATGTTCATTATGGTTCGCCAGATTATGAGAGAGCTCCCAGGCGCTGTGACAGAAACAGAAAAGACTGCTATAAGAAGTGAAGCTGTATTTAGACTGCTGAAGAACAATGCCAACAACACTTCATGTACCTCGATGATAACGACATTGGAAGACTGGCGTTTGAGGCCAGAAAACAGTTTTAAGACTTAAAAATAGATGTAGCCCTGTTCTCAGAGACACACCTGACTTGTGAAACATCATACGAGGTTCTACGAGGGCTACTGGGAAAGTAAACTCCGTTTAAGATTTGAGGCTTTCACGGCGGTGACTATGAAGAAAGCAGTCTTCTGGGATTTGGCACCGTGTATATGTGGTGTTAACCGACGTTCCTCCGAAACGTCGGTTCATACAAGATCTACACGGCACCATATCCCAAAAGACGTCACTCTTCAGCTATAGAAGATTTTATATGCTATAGTTACAGTAATCTTGAGAGTGTTATAATTAATTGTACTTACAACTAGTGAATATCCAATAGATTCACCAATCCAAACCCCGTCTACAAGTCACTAATATACGTAACAATATGAACGTGTCTAACTCTAATACAAACAAATTTCGAATACAAGTTAGTCTTATCTAAATAACTTGAAATAGAAAACACAAACGGTTATTTACAAACAGAAAAATTATGTCCGGGGGAATGGGGCAGGTGCTTCTGTGTAGTTTAGTACGAGTATATACGTAGATTCACGAATCAGCCGGTATATGCCACGGAAAAAGATAATACAAGTCAGAATTTCCTCCCTGTTGCATATTATCCTCTCCCCATTAAAATTCCTCGTTTTCTTCATCATCCTTTGACTGATTTGGCCCTCTAGCCTGATCCAATTTCAGAATCAATCTGAAAAATACTGATATTACACACAGCCGCTAGGACACATTGGAGTAGTGTACTTCCCGTTGCTAGACCGCTATTTACACAGGACAACATAAACACAAATGAAAAGTAGGCATACCACCATCCTTCAAGCGGGTTTCGAACCCACAATTCCAGTTGCCTAACGGCAGAAGATATTTCGTGCCTTTGACCGCACGGCCATTGTGATCGGCCCCATACAATATCTGCCACGATCAAGAATGATGAAGCTATTTCTCCACTCCCCCATACGTCTTAATGGCGTGGTGTTTAATGAACAACACAGGAACAAATTTACCTTATTCTATTGAGATATTATGACAGAACAATTTGTTCTGAAACACAATTCATATTCTTGCTTCTTGATTTATTTAACGATCAACTGACGTAAGCAACGAATTATTCGATAACCAATGTATTCATCGTGGCCTGTTTCATGAAACAGTAATCCTGAAGGAAGTACTAAGGACACGGATAATTTTGAATGGGTTACATCTACTGAGGTTTGAACGTAGCACCTCCCAATCATGGAGGCGTGTCATAGTTCAGGCAGTTAGTCGCTGGCTTTCCACTTCGACCTCCCGGGTTCGAACCCAGGTCAGATCACGTGGGATTTGTGGTGGACAAAGTGGCACTGAGACATGTTTTTTCCGAATACTTCGATTTCCCCTGCCAATTCTCATTCCACCGACTGCTCCACACTGACCATCATCTATCATCTGGGGCTGGTACAACAGGCCAAACAGTGGCCGCAGTACCGATTGGACTCAGTCACATCCCACCCCAAGAAAATGAAAAAAAAAAGTCCGTAACTAGTAGCAGGTTATCTAACCACTATACCGCGGTGCTGAATGTCTGTTTTTCTCTTAAGATTGAGTTAAGATCTAATTATGAATATCGAACCCTGTTCCGCGAGTTAGAAGCCCTAGAGCAAGTAGTTTCTCTCTCACCTATGGACGCGGGGTCGTCACAAAGGTAGATATTACAAAGAGAGATTATTATTTCCCGTCACGGAAAGAGAGAGAGGAGAGACAGCGAAGACCACCCAAGATTCTCGCTCTTGCTCAGGGCCTAATTTAGGCTTCGCTCGGCGCAATGCTACTGATCTCATATATCAGGGCTGTCCACCTTGTTGCATCCGAAGTCTGTTTCTCTCTGAGCCAAGTAATGCCGTTCGAAAAGTGAGATTGAAAAGGCTCTGAATCATGTACAAGAGCGAGATTTGTTTTTAATCGCATGGTTGGTTTGTACCTATGACATTTTACTTTGTTTACTTGTTGATAAACGTTGAACGAACTTCATGGATTTCAAAAAATACAATAAAAACTATAAAATTAGTCTGTAATTGGGTTTGTAAGGGCAATGAGAGAATTTTATATGTTTTATGAAGCTAAGAATTCTGGATTCCATCAGAATCTTTGTCCTTTGTACCGACAAAACAAATCAACAAAGAGAAGCTAGACCTATGTCAAATAATATTATGAAGGTGGCAATAAAAGCCAATTCTACCAAATTGTCGTTTAGGCCTATATCGGATACACCTTGGCATTTGCCTAGAAAAACTGAGGTAAACTACTGAATTCCTGGTAGCTCGACAGAATTCTCTATAGAATTCAAGTCTAAAGTGTTACGTTACGCTAAGTGGTAAAATGGATTTTAGAGAATTCGATTGTTTCTGTGGTTCGGAAATTCTACAAGTTCTTCCACTCTGAATTCTGTCAATCTCTCTGTTACAGCCTGATGCAAACATTTCCACTACGTTCTGTAAATATAAGGATAACAGTAATAGCATGTTGGACGTCTGCGCAGAAGATAAAAAGTAGAATATATTGGAAATTACGGTTTTAATTCTTGTGTCGTTAAATAAGATACATCTATATAAAGACTGCATAGAACATAAAGGAATTTTCTAAGCATGAACCACATTGGATCATGAGAGAAATGTAGAACCGGCCTCATCGACTCAGTTGGATACTTGAGGTCCTACTAACCGACCTATAGTATGTTTGAAGTTAATTGTTTAATTTCAAGGTCAACATTCCTATGTGATTTTTAACATTAAAAATATACAATGTTTATCTATTCTCTTATATAATTAGGAAATTTGTTTTCTAAAATTAAACGAATAAAATGGACTGAAGGAATTTGAGAAGAAGTTGTTGAGAAAAATATGGACCTAATTGGGAGGAAGCAAAAGGAGACTGGAAAATACTGCACAATAAGAAATTTCATCAGTTTTAACCTCTCCAGAACGTTATTTGGAAGAGGAAATCAAGGTACATAATACTGGGGTACATGTAGCGGCACGAGAGCCTAGGAATGGATACAGGTTGATTTGATAGAAATCTTGAAAGATAGAGGTCTCTAAGTGTAGACAGGATAGAATCAAATTGGACTTTAAAGGCATAAGATGCTAAGATGCGGCCTCTTTTTTTCTGGTTCAGGATAAATATCAGTGGTAAGTCTTATGAGTGAACGGAGAAGTTCATGGAGGTAGGTCTAGGCCCACTGGGGCTGTAGTGCCAGGAGGGAAAAAATAGTCTTATGAACGAGGTAATTAATCTTTTTTCTTTCTTGGCACTACAGCCCCAGTGGCCCCATTCCTACCTCCATGAACTTCTCCGTTCACTTCGGTTTTTCTAGATCTTACACATTCGGTAGGACTCCTTTGGCGGGTGTTCAGCTCGTCGCAAGGCCTCTACCTGTACACAAACACAAAAAAAGTACACACACAAACTAAACATCCATGCCCTGAGTGGGATTCGAACCCACGATCCCGGTTTCCAAGCGAGCGAAGACAGTACATGCCTTAGACCGCTCGGCTACCGTGACCGGCGGTACTTAACCTTGGGTTTCCAAAAATGTTGGGTTACTTCTTGACCAAGTGAGGGATATTAAATTCTCTAGAACGATTTTGCTCCATGGGAAACTGGGACACTGGGTGTTAGGTTTGAATTCTGGCCAAGAATCGGCTGTTCTCCCTGAGATGTTTTGTGGCTTTCTGCTGTATTAACATGCGAATTTTGTTATTACAAATGCTACAAATCATTTTTTACTCTATCATCAAATTTATAAAAGTCGGAAATCCCACTATGAAGCTTAAAGAAACAAAGACTGTTCGTCCCATAGTTTAAAAACTTGAAAGATGTCAATTAGAAAGGAATAAGAAACTAATAACAAAAAGGATCATTCATCCCTCCATCAGTTATAATATTTGATATAAAATTATTAAAAAGGTCGCAAAACTCTCATCTACCTCATTTTGACACTTTGTGAGTTCCAGAGTGTTACTGGCTTCTATAAATCCCTATCCAGCAAACAAGAAGAAGAAAATGCATTAATTCAATGAGTCAAGGACACTGAAGAGACGAATTGACTCAACATTCAGGTATGTAGGAATTTCACTAACAAACAGAAATCATGTTGCAGTTAATAGTAGACTAAATTCTGAATGTATTACTACAATTCAGTTCCCAAAGATTTGCCTCCATTACGCAAAATGTTTTTTTTTGTGTGTGTGTGAAATTTGGTTTCTTCTTTTAAGAAAATATTGAGTGAGGTTGTTTCAGAGTAGGATGCTGTGAATATATTGACTTAAGAAGGAGAAAGTAACAGGAGTCTGGGAAAAAGAATTGTTTAAGAAAAGACTCATAATTTGTATTACAATAAATCAAGGGGATGTCGATAATGAGGGAAATGGGAAATTCATAGTTGGAAACACAGACTGAGTAATACCACTTATAAGATATAGGCGTAAATGCGAAGCAGTATTGAATGAAACGTAAGAAATCGGTGTGTAAAAATTTCGATCACTTTCTCTGGAACAGAAAAAGACAACTTGCGGACTGTTGCGAACACTTTAATGAACCACTGGTTTTCTGACAGAAATTAAGTTATTGACTATCTGAGCACATATTAACTTCTCATCTGGGTCTTTCCTCTATGAAATTAGTTCTATGGACTATCTGTATACATATCGACACTGAAACGTTCGTGCTTGATGACACATAATAATTGCTAGAAGCAATTTCTGAAAATAATTTCCTGAGCTTTGCAAAGGAACAAGATAAACTGTCAATTAATGGGCTTCGCAAGTGAGTCACTAATAGCAACATGAGATACTGGTTCTCATGGAAGGAAGAAGATCGAAGGAAATTCGGTTAATATCCTAGATCACTGAAACATGAGACCAAATCAGGCCAACGACGACGCACGATTCTGAATAGGGGCGAACTAACTTCAGAAACTGAAACACAATACTGTAAACAAATAGTAATCAAGCAGTCAATTGAAACATCAGACTATATTTAAAAGGATTATTCGCAAAGTAGGCTTACGTAATCGAATTTTGCGATTTCAGCAAGATAGGAACAGATTTAATGAATTACATCAAGCCTATATCACAGAAGGTAGGACTGTACACGAACCAAGTTTGCAGCAAATCTAATTCCAACCCTCCCTGTGTTCACTGTTATTATTTCCTGTGGCACAATGTTTTATTTGCTAGAATTCCTGAATAGACGACATCTATTAAGATTATTGTTAATTTTAAATTAAAAAAAGAGTATCAATTTTCTGCACAGTTCCAGTATTCGCATACATTAGTGTTTGGGTTGCGAAAATAGTTCCTCGGTTACTTAATACGATTCGCTTTACGTATGAGACGTAGTAGCACTTAGAACTATATCCTTATCAACTGCATATGTCTGGCGTATATAATTGTTAGTGAGAGAAGACCGGTCCTACTATCACTTGACACTGCACTCAATAATTTTTGCAGCTTTGTGTGAATTTGCCTCGGGAACTGAACTCGCAAGGTGTACTGGTTAGTTCTTCTAGTTCTCTCCTCCTATTTCATCTCGTAATGCATTCCTATAAGTAGGGGAAAAGCTATTCCTGTAACAGGCTATGGAGTCCCGTAGGGTTGTGAGGCGTTGAGGGTCCCACAGTAACTAGACAATCGGCTCACAGATGGCGGTAAGGTTGTCGGCCTTACGCGCTGGCCGTCCTTTAGCCCCCAGGAAGATTCCTGGTACTCATTTCTGTTAGAGGCTGAGTCGACCCCAGGGCCATAGTGCGGCTGGAAGGATTAGGTCAATTGAATAAACTAGAACTCGCAATTTTCAACATTAGCATCCATTTGTCTATAATCCGTCCAAATTGCAAGACTTTTTATTTTTCACTTCAATACACTCTCTAACGCTACATGTTTCGGCCTCAAACGACCATCTTCATGTGATTTTTTTACAGATATTCCATTAAGATTTTGTCGAAATTGCTATACTGTTTCACTGTTCTAATTAATTTTAAAAACATGTAGAAACATGTAGTGTTAGAGAGTCTATTGAAGTGAAAAATAAAGAGTGTTGCAATTTGGACGGATTATAGACAAATGGACACTAATATGAACAATTGCAAGATGATGCTGAAATACAGAACCGCGACCTTCAAGCTTGTAGCATAGTGCATCAACCAACTACGCCACCGTGTGATCCCAATTCATTCATATGGGAGAATAAATATTAAACTTGCTGAAGCAGATGTAGATCAATGCTTTGAACCTAGTTTGGAAGTACAACACAAGAGTGTCAACATGTTCAATGGTTCAGGGACTGAGCGGCATCTAGAGGTAATAGTCGTGACTGATGTTTGATCATAATAGTAGCACTGAAATAACCAATGTTAGTGCAGCACTGCTGAATTTCCCATCTCGGACTCTCCACCAATAAAAATTCGTAATGGCTCGAAGCAATCACCGACAGTAAAGATGCAAATACCAACATGGGGGCTGTTTTCAGAAAGATTAAACTGTTCTATAGTGCCTGTCTAAGTGTGCGCGTGATTTCCTTAATAGCTTCTAAATCCTGAGGGCGCTGCAGGCCACATTTTGGTACAGAAATACGGCCATATTATGTCGTCGAAAAGTCGTAAAATGCATAGTTACCCGCCATCTTCATTAAATGGGAACTTTCGAGGCGTAGTAATCAGCCTCTTTCGAGCGTATTATATTTATTTCAGGAGGATGAGAAAATTAACTTACAAGATTAAACCATATATTATTTATATTGTTTAACAACTTGAATTGATATATTACAATTTATAACCATACCACAATTTTTCTAAATTTGGGGCATAACAAGTTATATACAAAATCAAAGCTTCTAGAATATGTTTTCTCTAGTAATTCAATTTGTGAGTCCTTAGTTTGAGTTTTGATGCTCATTTAACTGCAGTACTGATGCAGAATCGAATGAGATTTGAAGACAAGCAAATGTGGATACAAATGGAGCTTGTAACAGTAAAACTGAATTGTCAGACGGTAACTGAGTAAAACAGTGATGCCGTATCAAATATCCAATATGGGATGTTTCCTCTTCTCGCATCCGTCGGGTGAAATGAGAGAGAGAGCGAGAGAGAAAGAGAGAGAGAACTTACCACGGCCGTCAAATTAGCTCAATGTGTTGAAATGCGGTAATGAATTTCAGTATTCCCTAGAGGTAAATGCCGGGCGGTTGGTTAAAATTTAAAAAGTACGAACGTTTCCTGGTCGTCTGCAGGTTGCATGATATGCCATGTAAATGTATGAAAAAAAAATGAAACAAGCTAAGCGACATGTAGCTAAAATATCTGTAATATCTTGTCCATATGTCGAGGCCCATTAGATTGGAACTTAGACCTGTACGTCGTCATAGTTGCTATACCATCAAGGATGATATTAGCCAAATAACCAACTAGCCCAAGGATCAGAGCTCCAGTCCGGAAGCTAATAGTTGCTCAGTAAATCGATAAATTCCTCACCATTTATGGAAACAGAAGGTTCCTACAATTCCCTTTCCCGAACCAGCTGAATCCAGTAAACACACTTTCATCAAGTTACTTCAAGGTCCCTTTTAATGCTAGTCTGATATAAAAATTTTAAATTTGTGACGTGTAGTAAGAAATTCATTCAGAGCTGTCAACTTCAGTGACTGCCTTGAACTTTCTACAGCGAGGAACAGCAAGGCACAATAATTAGTTAAGGCATATAGGTTCTGGGAAGGAAACAAGCTCTCTAGCTGACTTCCTCCTCTTTGCAATTAAACTATATCGATCGACCGTCAGTAATCTTAACCCAGTGCCCTGGAATTTCATCTTACATGAACTACTAAATCGTGTCTAATTTTATGTCACGATCTGCATAATGTAGATCCTAAACGGTTCTGACGACGGTATATAACACACAGGATTACTGCGGTTTTGGACTTTTTCCCATCGTCCTGTTTTCTAGAGAACAGAAAACACGATGTTTTGGAAACTGGATCTGATACCGTCCTCAGATGAAGGGGAAGAAGACACCTATTCAGTTGGGGCCCTTAAAAAGAGCTAATCTCAATCACTGGACAACCCCTGTCAGATATACACAGCTGTTTAATCATTTTAAACAAGGCTAATTCGGTGGAAGATAACAAGAAAATGTACAATGCTTTATCACAATTTTTATTGTATATCTTCTTGTTATCTCCCGCCGAATTAGCCTGGTCTCAAGTGATTAAATAACTGTGTAAATCTGACAGTGGTTGTCCAATTGTTTCGAAAGGGGCACACCTGAGTAGGTGTCTTCTCCCCTCTTCACATGAGGATGGAAACAGACACAGTTTTCGAAACGTCGTGTTTTCTATTCTCTAGAATACCGGACGTTGAAAAGAAGCCCAGAACCCAATAATTCTGTGTTCTATCTGCATAATGGTTTCTCATTAAATCTCCACAATTTCGGTCACATTTACTTTTTGATTAATCCTCACATTTCTTAACCTGATTCCTCATCGCAAAATGGAAAATATGAGTAGGCATATTTTAACGTAGTATCCGTGTTTCATTTAACAATGAATGCAGCGCAACCGGGAGACTTTCACCGGACGCGCTACGAACACCGTGACATTATATTGCTACTTCGCTTACAAATCTTCAGTTTCCTGCCATCAGTAGTATCATCTTGGCAGTAGTGCGAACGTGTGTAATGAGTTCACTACTGAGGAACTCATTCCAGTAGGCCGCGTCCTAGCTCAAGCGGTTAGTCGCTGGCTTCCCACCGCGGCGGCCATGGTTCGATCCGTGGTCTGGTCAAGTGGGATTTGTGGTGGACAAAGTGGCGCTGTCGCAGGTTTTCTCCGAGTACTTCGGTTTCCCCTACCAATCTTCATTCCACCAGTTGCTCCAAAATCACCCTCACCTATCATCTGGGGCTGGTACAATAGGCCAGAAGTGGCCGCAGCCCAAGGGACTTAGTCCCACCCCACTAGCAATAAAAAAACTCATTACAGTGCTGACATGTGGACCTCATCATAGTGGCTCTACACTTGTTCGCGTTAGAGACAGAGAGGATGAACAGGATGTGTAAGTCTAGAAGTAACACTCTAGGCTAGTATCCAGAAGGTGCTTTTTCGATTCTTGAACACCTCTACACCGAATGAAAATTTCCTGAATCATTCGACGCAAATACGCTGACAGTATCTCGAGTACGTTAAGACCGCTTCCTTCCAAATCCTTTGCAATTCATCATCAGTCATCTACTCTTCGACACCATGCAGTCTACATACTGAAAGAATCCCTGAATAACCCACGAATACAAGTTCAGAGAATGGGCATTTAGGAGCGCACATGGATTGACAAGTGACAAAAGAGAGTGTGCGGCAAAGGGGGAAGTGAAGGAAGAGATAATGGAAAAAGAAGTTGCCGGTGGATAAGGCCCATCAAGGGCAAAAATAAAACATCAAGCAGGATAGAACAAAAATTTGTGAGATATAGGAAAGGGCTGGAAGAATTCGCAGTGAAGAATGACCACTCATCCGGTAAGAGAGGTGTAACTATATTGCTCCCAAAGTATTTCTAATCTTGAGAGTTTTATCTATATGTTTCCTCGCTCTTGTCTTTTATCAAGTTATATAGGTTCCGCTCTCAGGGAGGACGTCTCTCTCTCTCTCAACTAAACTGCTAAGGGAATGGAAGACTTGGATGGGAAAAAGGAATTGACTGGTGCGGTGACGGGGGTCTCGTATGGAAGGAATGTTTCATTGTTCAGGAGTCCACCAATTCGCTCTGTATTCTGACCCACACAAACCTAACCTTCCTGACCGCAATGCAACTTCTTGAGACACAGAAAAACCGGTAATTGCCACAAGATACAATAGAAAATACAGATAGAAATGAATGTGGAGATTAAATGAAACCATCTATTCAGGCAGACTAATGTGATGATAACAGGACGGATGTTCATTACGAGAGCATGCCAATGATATACGAATATTAAAGTTTGTGTTTATTACTGTTATTACTATTATTGAGCCGGCATAGTTCAGTAGGTATAGCGACTGACTACCGCCTGGAGGACAGAGGAGTCGGAGTTCGAGTCCCAGTGAGGCAAGAATTTTCACTTCTCCATATCGTTCAGACCGCCTCTGGGGTCCACCCAACCTCCTATACAATTGGTAGTCGGAGGCTCTTTTCCCCGGGGTTAAAACGGCAGGGGCGTGAAGCTGACCACTTACTTCCAGCTAGTGCCAAAGTTAAAAAAATATGGATCTATACATCCACTCCCCATATAGCTTCATGGCGTATTTTTAATTAGTTAAGCACAGGGACAATTTTACCTCTTTTACCTTTACTATTATTCTTATTATTATTCACCTATATGGGTTAGGTCCTGCGATCCTGCGGTTTGTTCCGATTCATAAATGATCAAATTATGGACATGGACAGCTGAGTTAAAATTTAGTATCCTGTTAGGTGTGACGACATAAATACACGTCTTCCTGTTTCATGACACCTCTCATACTAGCAAGTCTCTAGGCTAAAATTTCAAATATGAATCACCAGCACCAACCATATCTGGTTCACAGTCACGTTAGTAATCAATGTTACGAGGGCAGATAATTAGTCGGGTCTTAATCCCTTCAGACTCCAGGCCACGGAAAGAAAGTTTTCGTGGTCTGAGACAACACACAAATGACGACATAAAATTTACCTTCTTTCTCGGCTTTTCATCTTTCATTTCTCTTCTCTTCTTCTCTTTTTCTTTCTTTCTTTCTTTCTTCCTTTCTTTCTTTCTTCTTCTACATACGGTTATTTTTATTTTACCTCTTATTTTTTTTATTCTTTTTATTCTTTCTTCTTGTCTTCCTCGTTCCTCGTCTATTACTATTTGTTCTTCTCTTCTTACTTTTCGTGCTAGTAAACTGTGCATTCAAATCTGAAATGTGTAATTTATGTGCCTGTTCTAATTCGTTATTAAGCGTCATGAGAGTAATTCGTTTACATTGTATTCCACTACAGCGGAGGTTTAGAGGTCAAAGAAATTCACATACAGAATATATTGCGTAAATATATTGCTTTGTCATCTCCTGTAAGTAACACCCATCAGAAAAGAAATATAAGCCCGCAAGCGAACTATACCGACCGAGCGACCGCCGCTTGTCGGCGAAGTTAGTACCAACTTTAACGGATAGGGGGTGTCGCGTGGTCAGCGCAACGAATCCCCACGGCCGCTTATTTCGGTTTTCTAGATCGGAGATGCAGAACTATGCTGATCTATTTACACATTCATAACATAGGCAGGGTCTTCACGAAGGTTTGTTAGCAGCTCTATTTCTAATGCACAAATTCGCTGTTATAGCTCAGACGCAAGATGACGCAGTTGTTAACATTTTCTATAGAAAGTCTGCCAAAAGACATATTTATATTTAATTTATTTAAGTAGCAAAATTTGGACTTATGTAATTTTATTTCAAGGTACACTACTCTCTGTTGGGCTAGACGGTTATGAACGTTAAAGAGTTTATAATGTATTTGGAGCGGTAACTGGCATACAGGTATCCTCCTTCTGAGGATGAATATTACAGAGCGTTCACAGCCTGCCTCATCTGTAGAGAGAAGTTTCTCCCCAATTCCATAATTTGAACGAAAATTGTCATCGTTTAATTTCCATTTGGCTGGTTCAAACAAGCTCGGAAGGTACCGAAATTTGCATCCACTAATTACGAACAGAAAGCAAACTATTTTTGACGTAGAAGACCGTTAGTGTGTCTTCACAACTAAGGGCTACAAAAATCTCGGCAGCGGAGCGTATGGAGACGCCTGCCTTCAGATTTATGACAAGTTCTAGCATTACATATAGGGTTTCTCAAAGTGTCGACAGTGTACCAAAATCTATTTCCCAATTTGCACTACCTGCACCCTGTCCTACAGCTGAAGGTAAGGCTTGGCATGCGCCTCTTTGTAAGTGAAGTATGTGACTAATTTCCTAAAGTAATTGCCATAATAAATTATAATTTTCAGAATAATTCAACTAAACTCCGTGGTTTTTATTCCGCAAGCGAACTATATCGGCCGAACGATTGTAGCTTGTCAGTGAAGTTACAGCAAACTTTAGAGGCTAGAGGTTGTCGCGTAGTCACTGCAACGAATCCACACGGCCGTTAATTTCCGTTTTCTAGACCGGAGCCGCTATTTCCTTGAAATAGCTCCTCAATTGTCCTCACGAGGCTGAGTGGATCACGTTTCAGACCCACTACTTCTCAGAAAATCTGATAGTGCCAGGGATCGAACCCGAACTTCTGCATCTCTAGCCAGGAATTTTGACCACTAGGCCACAGACGCGGTCCGAATCTGACTAAACCAAAATAATTAAACAGTAATAAGTATGGACTTATACACTAACCATCAAGACATGACGGAACATAGCCATGAATTACCGTCTCTGCTGTTTCAGAGCATCACGCTTCGGAAGATTTACCCTGCAGGATAAAGCACTCCAAACACACTGGATATGAAGTTGGGTCACATAATCAACCAGGCGATCATTCAGTGAGTCTGTTAGGTGCCTATAAACATTTATGATTTAATGAACGTATAAGGGCCCTTGCACCGCGACCACAGTGATCTATTGAACTTTAAGTCAATAAGCTTTTAATGTATGTAGTTAGTCACTACAACAGTTAGGAAAACGATAAGCCTGTAAGAGGTTCAGTTTTCCATAATGCCAGCCAATAAATATCAGAGCCAGAGAGATGGTCCATCAGGCATCAGTAAGTCAGCCAGTCAGTCAGTCAGTATATCTGCAGAGAATTATATTGTATCAGCCAGTGAAGTACTAGGTCCAACAATGACTAGGTCAGTCAGATGTATATTCAGGCAGTTGTAATGACAGGCAGTAGGCCGGAAAATCTGTCAGTCACGCAGATGTTCAGTAGGTTATGTCAGAACAGACAGCCAGCTGTTTACAAAATTATGATGCTGACAGTTGAAAAAGCAGGAAATGTGTGAGGCAGGAAAGGAAATGTAAAGTTAGCAGTGTCTGTGGCTGCCATTAAGAATTAATGTAGCAACTCTGTGCCGGTCATAATTTAAACGTTTAATGGTGTCCTTTAATCCGACTTAATTATTTACCACGTGATATCAATAATTAAATAATAACGTTTTTATCTAAAGCAGCTGGAAGGAAGGCAGCGAGAAAAAAAGAACAATACTGTGCAGCTCTTCCTACACTAACTTGGAATTCGTTGGGGGGCAAAAAGAATCATGACTTCATAATTTCCTCACTGTATTTATTTGTAAATCAAATTATAAATGTGTGACGCTTCAAAACAATACACATCGTTGTCTTTCAGCATCTTACAAAATTTTCTTCACAAGGTACACTTATTTCTAGTACCAGAGGAAAACATTTCAGTTAATAGGGATATACGAAATTAATAAATCGAAAATATTTTTATGAGAAGCCAGATTTCGTTCTTCCAACCCGTGCCAAAACATTAATCCAACTGGTGGAATTGAATAAAATTTGGTTCCGAGGTTGTACACAAGTGTTGTGCACGTAGGATATTTATGATGTTGATCGGCTAATTTAATCCTTTTTCATAATTCTCAGTTGTTTAACTTTTTAACTTTTGCAATGCTTAACATGCCACCAGAGCGAAACTTAGTACTGTGTTCCCGACAATATAACTTCGAGAGTATTACATTAAAGTTTGGTAAAGGGCGTACACATCTATCAAAAAAAATTTTACATTAATGTCAAACCGTTAATCTTGTAAGCTTTGTTTACCTATTGAAAACTTGCATTCTTTTATTGGGGTCCTTAAAAAAAAGCAATTGCAAATTTAATCTCTGAAGTTCTGGTTATATTTACCTAAATGATACTAGGTCATTATTGAGAATCTGATGGAAATTTCCAAATTTCTACCAAAATCGGAGTTTCCTTAACGTTCTCATAAGAACCGCCGTCGGAACCTACGAGTATGTTAAGCCAGTGGAATTCAGGGCACATTATCAAACCATGTACATTTAAGGACGATTATAATTAATTTGAATATTATCCTTCCATCGATGACATCAAAGTATATTTTCGTGTTGGGAACTGAGTAGAACCACGAATATAGCAGCAGTAGAGTACTTGCTGGAACAATTTGTGTGCTTGGGTTCAGGACCGTGTGACGCAGAGTTTCCCCATTTACAGTGCGACTGAACGCGATGACGTTCACTGCCAGACAATTAGACGAAATCTTCATGAGGGAGAGATCCAACATTCTGGCAAATCACTGGTGGTTAATGGAAAACCCTTGCACTAGCCACTCTCATTGCAATTCAGCATTTAAAAGCACACTGGGCGGTGGCTACTTCAAAGCCAATACTCCGCACTGAAACACTGGATTAGAATAAATGACAAAGTTTTCATGCTTTTATTCATTTAACGGTACCCAATTATATCGGAAATGGGCAATTCCACGCTAGAGTGGTGCCTTGGCCGCTTTGGGCGAATTCAAAAACAAGAATACGGGTTTAAGAAGTTAATTATACATACAGAGATAAAAAAAAAGTGTTCTGAAGTAGCGAGATTAAAATGCAGGGAACTCAAACACGTGAAGCAATCAAAATTACTCAAGTTTTATGCGTTTCAAACTTTATTTAAATATGGATCCCTTTGTTATCTGTTTATTTTTAAGGTCTGAATTCCAGTACAGCTCGTTCAAACAGAAAACACCGCATGCGGGCCTTACCTAGCGACGGCTGTTTCTCTGCCTCCACAGTTCTTGCTTTGAGCAAATAAGCCACAATATAAAAGACGCCTCCAACAGGGTTTCGAACACGCGATATCTGTGTGTCAGTAGTTCAAGTTGCTACGAGCCTTAGCACGTGGAGCCACTGTGATGGACAGGTTTATTAACTCCATTGTCCACATCTTCCCTGGGACTCAAGGCTATTTGCTTTGCGGTTCCTGTACTGCATGCACAAAGCTGCCATGACTTTCAGTGGAGTACGTTTCACTGTGTAAATAAGGTAAATAACTTCTGTGGATTTGTGGCTGGCAGAAACAGCCATTTATTTACACGGATAAGTGAGTAATTTCGTGTCAGCTAACTAGTGTATTAATAATCATTAATGACCTTATTATTTGGGTAGTGGACCGATGAAGGGGGAAGAAAATGACAGGCAAGGCTTCAATTCGACCTCGAAATGACGTCCGTATCTTTCGTGCTAAGGGGGCATTATCCTCTGTCAACAACACTTTCCACAAACAATTACACCAGCCAATCTCCAGCAGACACACGTCTTGCTGCACAGGCCAATAAAAGGGAAGAGGAAGATAAACATGAGATTCAACATGAAATATCGCAATGAATGTAGGTAGAGGGTAAGGGTGGCATGGAGTGTGACGTAACCTTTATGAATTCTGTATGAATTATGCACAAGTATTCAGTCCACCATTGCGTAGGTCTATAATTCCGTGAATATGGCATTAAAAGGGCATGCGTATAGTTTCCTAATACAGATCAGTGACGAACAAAGCAGAGCATGCATATATATTTTTCTCATTCAGTTCCTTGATTGATATAAATTAGAACATGCTCATAGAATTTTATAATTCAGATCCATAGCTCTGACATAAGGTAACACGCGCATATACAGTTTCCTGATTCAGCTCTGTGACTCTGAATTGAGAAGGGAATGTTCGTACGGTTTCCCAATACACCTCTGTGACTCAATAAAATAGGGCATAATGATACAGTTTCTCAAATCAACCTAATACACCTCTGTGACTCAATAAAATAGGGCATAATAATACAGCTTCTCAAATCAACTCCGTGGCCCTGAATGAAGAACAAGAAGCTCTTAAATTTTTTTTAATTCAACTCAACAACTCTGAATAAAAAAGGGCATAATAATGCATTTTCATAGCGGCCTCCGTAGTCTAGAGGTAACGTTCCCCCCTCATGACTCGTGGTACGAGGGTTCAAATAACCGGCGGAGGTCGTCGAATTTTAAAGGGCGGAAAAATTCAGGGAATAAGTCCTCCGGAAGGGACTTTAAGCTTTGTGTCCCGTGTCGTAACTTTACGGCACGTAAAAGAACCTCATATCCCCAAAGGGGATCACTGAGCCAAATTCCAGGACGTTTCCAGCCCAACAATAGTCTCTAAGGCCTCTGATAGATGGGGGAAGCATTATAGACACCGCTAAGCAAGTGGCCGAACTCGCTTGCTCGGCGGGACTGATGGTACGCACCATTTATCGGTAGGGTATAGAGACTGGTAGAATATCATAGAGGGAAGCACAATAGATCAAAACTGGTCGCGGTGCATGGGGAAACCCACCCTCTCTAAATAACTAACTAATGCATTTTCATAATAAGCTCTATGACCTTGATACAGAATATGGTACGCTCCTACAGTTACCTGGTTCATGTTCTTTTCTTTTTCATTGGCACTACAGCCCCAGTGGGTCTAGGCCTACCTCCATGAACTTCTCCGTTCATTTCGGTTTTTCTAGATCTTATACATCCGGTAGAATTCCTTGGGCGGGTGATCAGCTCGTCGCAAGGCCTCTACCTGTACACAAACACAGAAAAACGTACACACACAAACTAAACATCCGTGCCCTGAGTGGGATTCGAAGCCACGATCGCGAATTTCCAAGCGAGCGAAGACAGTGCATACCTTAGACCGCTCGGCTACCGTGACCGGCAGTTCATATTGTCGCGTATCGGGCGTATATCGCGACAAATAAATTCTCGATGTATTCGATGTAGCGAATTTTATTTCACACTCGCTCGTACAATCACCCAAATTACAGATTTACGGTTACTGCTATCTGCAGTATCACAATTAGTACACTCCAAATGCCGGAATACCACTGACTAGTTGCTGGCTAACTCGGCGGTAGCTCCAGGACTCACTGACTGACTCAGTACAACTCGACTCGGCGACTGTTACAGTACAACTCAGTACAACTCAGTACAACTACTCTGAATAGCCTTCGCTGCGCCCCATGTAGCCTCGATCGGACCATACGGAAAACGGCCGCTGTTACTATCGTAACGTCACCGCTGTTGAGTCGCGTTGCCTAGCGACCGCGATATCCCTCGGTGACGTCACCGCGGAGGGGAGTGGCGGGGCGGGAACTCGCCTATTACCGTAGTAGAGCGTTACGTTACCGCCACGTACCGCTGGGGAGGTAGGGGTCAACATGTCACAATATTCTTGCCTGTGAAAATATGGGCATGCTCGTGAAGTTTCCTCATTCAGCTGTGATCCTGAATAAAACCTGGCATTCGAATTCGATTTCCTAATTCATATTCGTGGCTCTGATACAGAGTAAGATATGCCCATACAGTTTCCTAATTCATATCAATGACTCGGATAAAATATGACGTATTAATAATACTGATTCCTAATTCAATTCCTTGACTTTAAAAAGTGCTTATATGCAGTGTAGGCCGCGCCACAGCTCAAGCGGTTAGTCGCTGGCTTCTCACCGCGGTGGCCGGGGTTCGATCCCGGATCTGGTCAAGTGGGATTTGTGGTGGACAAAGTGGCGCTGGTTCAGGTTTTCTCCGAGTATTTCGATTTCTCCTGCCAATCTTCATTCCACCAAATTCTCCATCATCATAATCACCCGGGGCAGGCTACAATAGGCCAATCAGTGGCCACCGTGCCGAGTGGACCCAACTGGACTCCACCCCACACTAAGCGAATTAAAAAAATTATATGCAATATTATATATGTGCATTTTCAAGCTCAGAACAAAGTTTCTCCTTCGGAAGCCTATTACCAATCTGCTTAAATACGTGTATGTCACTTTCATATTCCTTGATTTATTAAGAAGCATTAATTTAAAGATAATAATCTTTAAATTAATGTTAATGTTATTATAAAAATAAGAAATCCAGAGTTGACTCCATCTTGATAATTTTCACCTCCCTCCCTCAAAAATACCAATATGACAGACATGAGACCGTGGGAAGCAGGTAAACACAAATATCATCCAATGCATATCGAGAAAAGCTTCAATGGTTAGAGATTTTTAGAAGTTGCAAAATTATTAAAACGTCTATATATAAAACAGTCCGTCAATAATGCAACAAAATCTTCCTTTTCCTTCCATTTATATTTTAACACAACATGTTTCGGCCTTAGGTGTGGTGTCTTAATATATTAATTTATTAATATATGTTGTTTTAAAATAAAAATGGAAGAAATGGAACAACATGTTGCATTATTGACAGACTGTGTTATACATAGATATTTTAATATGGCTTGCAACAGGATGCTTAAATACAGAAATGCAAAATTATATTATATTATTACTAATAATGTTGAAGAAACCAGTCGGATCTCACGGTCTCTTCGCCTGCGGATTTCTTATATTTTTCCTTCTACCCTGAAGATAGAGGCGATACGTTCCTCCGAAACGTTGGTTAACACCACATATACACGGTGCCAAATCCCAGAAGACTGCTTTCTTCATAGTCACCGCCGTGAAAACCTCAAATCTTACACTAATAATGTTATTGATATTATCAGTAGTTTTATTTAAGCGATAAATTTTGCTTTGTAAATAATCGTTTAATGAGATAGTAGAATTTCTATATCGTAGCGTTGCAAGATGTCAGGTTACCTGGTGAGAGCAGAGTAAGCGTGTGGCCTACCCACTAGGCTAAGGAGTAGAGTATAAAGGGCCATAGACTGGAAATGGACCTTCTACTAAACTGAGGGTGTAGATTTTTTAATGAGAAACCATGAATAAGAGGAGCTCAGGCTGAATCTGCGAGTCTGCAAGATATACGAAACCACCGCGCTCTTCGTAATCTAAGAATCGGATTACCAGTGATGAACATTTTCGAATACAAAAACAAACTAATTCGCAACTTTGACTGACTGCAGAAAGCCAGGCTTCCAAAATTAATGAAGTACAGACTGAATATAAAAGGAAAGGTAGGACTCAACTTTATATTATCGCCAGACAACTTTTGCCGGAAAGAGCCAATCAGCAGCCAAACTGCTCAAGATTTTTACAATTCTGTGGCGGTTTGAAAACTAGAGGTAACAGATTAAGTCTGTCAAAGAAACTGAGAAGTGCGACATTTGAGCTTCCAGCGGCAATAACTATGAAGATTGCTGTCTCTTGAGGTGAGGCGTCAAAATGTTTGGTAGATATTCATCTGCGTTTCGGAGCATAGGACTGCCTCTATTTAGGGTCAGACTTGATGACGAAAGCAGCACTTACTCAGAGAAGTCAATGGAGATACAGCGGAGTGCATGGCATCGCATCCAAGAATACAATGACATTAAAGAATGAGAAGGTTGTAATACTTGAAACCAGACATTAATATTTCCATTTTATAAATTCTTAAGTTAAATTTCAGAGGATATGTTTGCCGTTATAAAGAACAATTTTTGGTAGATCGTAGCTACAGAATTTTAGAATAATGGTTGTTATTTATATGAAAGTTTTTAACTATGATTCGTCATATTTCTTCATATGATATTTCAATTATTCGACGCCTCTGTGATCTAGTGGTTAGAGCTCCTGGCTACAGATCCAGAGGTCAAGGGTTCGATTCACGGTGCTACCAGATTTTATGAGAAGTAGTGGGTCTGGAACAGGGTCCACTCAGACTCGTGAGGATAACTGAGGAGCTGATTCAAGGAAACAACAGCTCAGGTCTAGAAAACCGAAATTAACGACCGTGGGTTTTTGTTGCGCTGACCGCGCGACACCATCTATTCGCTAAAGTTGGCACTAAATTCGCCGACAAGCGGGGGTCGCTCGGTCGGTATAGTTCGCTTGTGAACTATAGGCCAATGAGTTTTTTATTTCAGTTATTCATTTAGAAAGAAAAACAGGTTAGTAGGAATGTAAGCATTTCTGCTTCACACCCGGAAGTTCCAGGTTTGGGAATTCGGCCCAGGGTCTCTTAAACCGACTGAAATCTCTAACTATTTTCTCCAGTCCCTACAGGAATATGTAGAGGTAGTTCCTTTCATGAGGTCAGGTATGCCCGTATGTACTCAACACACGATTGTTTTCCAATCTCATTCAATGTTGTGTAAATTCTGTAGTTATAACGCCGTTCGTACAAGATCTAGGAATTCATCCCTCTTCGCCCTTATTGCACAATCAACATATTGTGACTCCACGCCTGAAAGCAGGAATAGCGGAGCCAGAGTAGACGATCATTGCTTGGCAACGACTCAGTAAACAGGTGAAGAAGCACGCAACAATAGGATAACTGCTGTTTCTATGAAACGACGAGGTAAACACACCTCTATAACAATAGATGAACAGTTAGGAAACTGTGTTTCCTGTTGGACCATCCCCAGGTCTATATAACGAAGATCCAAAGCCAATTGAGAGAGTAATAATTAAAGGAATATCTTGAGACGGCAGTCGAAGATAATAGAGAAGAGACGGCAACGATTTCAGCTGAGACTTGAAAGTTATAGTGTGATTTAAAGAATTAATAAGTGCTGTAATTACAGTAAGACTGTTATAAATCCGTTGCCAGGATACGCCTAGTGAAGACTGAGAAGACTTAGCTTGTCCTAGTGATTTGTAGTGTGGAAACCAACAATACTTTTATAATTACTTGCTGTTACGAGTTGAGTTTCATCAGTGCAATAAATTTAATCATCCAATCAAAACCCTGTCTAGAGTCACTAATACACGTGATAATATCTTCCATTAGCCGTTGTTATTTAAACCATGATTTTCTACTATAAATGATGTTCTATTTTATCTCCGAGGGTGTACAGATTTGTGGCGGCTATTTTTAAAGTAATATATTCTAATAAGTAATATAAGTGTAGTATTTAGTAATTGTTGGAGTACAGGAAGATACGCATTAATTAAATCGAGGCAATCTTAATACCACAGAATGAATAATTTCTATGTAAAAGGTTCTTAATATTTCCAGAGCATTCCAACAACCGTTTATCAATTTGCATGTGAGCAACCTTTCCCTATTTCCCCCTCGTAATAGCGCAATATCTTCTCGAAATCGTCGTTTGAGAAAGGGAAATATTGCAAAAGCACTGGAAATTCTGCTTGCAGAATAAGTCCGTTAATAGCCATAGAAAGCACCAGCAGCCACGGCTCCTGAGATACTCATTCAGAAACGGTCGTTAATTGCTTACAGCTACTAAAACCTAGTAACAAATAATATTAATTATGCAACAGAATGAGCAAGACACCAGCGAAGTGTTGGAAGCAAGGGCTATGTTTCGCACCTGAGCACCACAAGCGTGATTCCACTTTGCTGTACAGCCAGAGGGGACCTCTAATGTAAATAGACAGGGGTGTACGGTATACAGTTTGTCTAATAGCTGCTTAACTCTACAATTGCATAAAGTTAGGCGCACAGTGCAATAATTAATTTAAAAGAGAACCGTAGATAATTTAATGGCGCTGTACACTGCCGGATTTACATTTGTGGGAACCCCCAAAATTATCAGAATGTTGAGGCCCCCATCAGAAACAGCAGATTTAAATTACTTCAATCTCTTTCTAGACTACCTTCCTTATTTATAAAGTAAAAGCAGGCTTATGAGCTCACTGTGTGTTTGCGTTTCCCCATAACAACTTTAGAGTACCTGCTCGAGACGAGCAGCCCCTAAGGAGGGAGCAATATCATTTGAAAGAATAATCACAGATGTCACAGGCACACAACTTGAGAGAAGAAGAAATTGTGATAAGCCTGTAAGGATACTTAGACGGGCATACTTGAGGAGGAAGCAATGTGGCATGTTGCCTGATAGTCGGAATAGTGGAGTTAGAAGAAACATCATTATTAGCCAACGGCAAACACATTCTCGCGGAATAATATATCTATATGTATATATATATGAGTATATTATAATATATATTATTTATTATACTGCAATTGGGTTTTAGCCCGGTGGCAGTAGTACACAATAGGACACAATGACAAGAAAATATGTGATTAATCTTCACAGAAATTGTTTTTCACTTTATATAATAACTAAAAATATAAACAAATTTTATTGATTTAAAGATAAAAATCTCTTAATAGAACGTATGAATCCTATTTCCATTTTTTGGAGGGCGGGGGGGGGGTGTTCATGGCTCTGCCTCTTAAATTCGTTTCTGACTATGCGATTGAGACGTTGTTTAGCGACTACACAGATTACAGTATTTACCTGAAATGAACTGAAAGGGACTAGCATTGCGCAAGAAGAAGCTGCGGATTCTTCCATGCATTTGACTGAAAATAATGAAGAAACAAAAATAAATACAAGTAGTTAGCACACCGAACGACACACGAATTTGATACCTCCCTAAAACAATTGAGAGGCGGTAAGCTTAAATTAATCTGCTCCGTGGGGAACTGCGTGGTTCTGTATAGGATTGCAAATGGCCCTCGTATTGCAAGATGCGCCTACTCGTGCAGTCTTAACATTGTCAACTTTACCGCTTGCTACCTGCTTCATGCTTGTTTCTTGCTCGGCCTTTCTTCGATCCTGAAGATGATAACGACATGTTCCTCCGAAATGACGGTTGATTTTTAGCGGACTACACGGCGTTATATTGCAAAAGAAATTGTTTATTAAATAAAGTTGTGATAATCTCAAAACTTTGCTAGCTTTGTCCGGCCTATTATCATCCGTTTACGAGCCAGAATAGCGCAGTAAGTAGATTGACTGGGTACTGTCAGGACGACCCAGGGTTCCGAATTCGAGTCTCGGCGAGGGTAAGAATTTTCTTTCCTTCATGTCGTCCAGACCAGCTCTGGGGCCCACCCAGCCTCCTATCCAAGGGGTACCAGGGGTTCTTTCTCCAGGTTAAAGCGGCCGGAACGTGCAACTGACTATTCACCTTCAACTAGTGACGAGGTCAAGGAAACTTGGGTCTATACATCAGTCCTCCATACGTCTTTATGGTGTAGTTATTAATTAGTTAAGCACAGGGACAGCTTTACCTTTTTGGTTTTATTATCATCAGTTTACAATGTCTCCCAAATTCTTTGTTACCTGAAAGAAAAAGTCGTTGTTTTCAAATACAACTTTACAGTTTCATCTGGGGCACGCGGTAGCGTAGTTGGTTGAGCAACTGTGCTACAAGCCGGAAGGTCGCTGGTTCGAATCCCGGTGCGGTGGATTTTTCAACTTTCTGAATCCTTCCAGCCGCACTATGGCCATGGGGCCGACTCAGTCTCTAATAGAAATGAGTACCAGGAATCCTCCTGTGGAGTAAACGGCGGCCAGCACGTAAGACTGACCTCACCGCCATCTGTGGGCCGAATGTCTAGAAAATGTGGGAGCCTCGACGTCTCATAAACCTATGGGCCTCCAAGGCCTGTTACAGCGATAGCTTTACATTTTACCTTTACAATTTCATTCAGAGCAGGTTCTTGTAGCCCTATGGACAGCACATAAAGCAGGACTTGGACGAGTATTACCGTTAGGCTGGGAGAACATCATATGTTAGTTTCTGCCGAGGCGAATACAGTTCTGTGGGAGTGCGAGAGGAATTTTGTTATGATTGAAGTGTGTATAAAATTCATTTTCCAAATCACGTACTACTGACGCGTTTGCGATGCGATGGCCGCAAACTTCAACTCATTGTTTGAAAATTCCTTGCTTCAGTCGACGGTGCGGATTTTCATTTTGCTTGACGACAGCGCAAGGCCTCGTGTGGCTAAACCGAATTCCTGAAGACAAGTATAGAAAATTCCAACACCACATTCATAGGACTCTCAGCTCCATTGGGTATTTCATAATAAACATGGCTGAAACAACGATAATCGAAATTGCTGCCATTCCATTAAATGTTATTCCCTTGTAGATGAACAAGAGTAAATTTTTCTCCACATTCGGAGCCTGCCCAGTTCGGTGGATGTTTTCAGATAAACAGGAAGCGCTGAATGAAGTGGCATACAGTGGTATTGCAATGTTTCATTTGTGGTTTATTTGACGAGAGTTTCAGTAACTGGACCGCCTCCCTGATCTAGTGATCAGCGTTCCTGGCTATAGATTCAGAGGTCCGGGTTCGATTCTCGGCGCTACCAGATTTTCTGAGAAGTAGTGGGTCTGGAACCGGGTCCACTCAGCCTCGTGAGGATAACTGAGGAACTATTTCAAGGAAACAGCGGCTCCGGTCTAGAAAACCGAGATTAATGGCCGTGGGAATTCGTTGCGCTGACCATTCGACACCCTCTTTTCGCTAAAGCTGGCAGTAAATTCGCCGACAAGCGGCGGTCACTCGGTGGGTATAGTTCGCTTGCAGACTAAAACCACGGAGTTTGTTTTTGTGTCAATAACTGAGATTACATAACGTCGAATAATTGGATGGTCATAAGCAATTTAACGACACTTTCGTGGAAACAATGAGGAAGATTATGCAAATCCTCAGTCAGGGTATTCTGTGACAGGGTCAAAATTCTGACCTAGAAATTTCTGAATAAAAGACTCGTAAGAATCACCTCCAAAATACAAGTCACAAATATTACTGCCTGAGCTAACCTGTTGCGTTAGATTGGCATGGGAATTTATATTTCCTAAGGCGTTTTTCTTTTCACGCCTTTACCAGAAATTCAGAAAATATAGTGTGACATGACTGCTGAAAACCGGAATAATAGAGCTAGAACAGAAATCAATTGCTAGCCAACGGCTCGCCAAGCATATTCCCGCTGCAACGAATAGACACTGAATAATCCATTGCTGGGCAACGGTTCGGTAAGAATGTTGCCACAGCAACTATTAAACATAGAATTTTTCTGTTTTTGGAAACCCATTTATGAAATTCATGAGTCAGGGGCTTTTTATTTTTTTCTATTGCTAGTGGGGTGGGACTAAGTCCTTTGTACTGCGGCCACTTCTGGTATATTGTACCAGCCCCAGATGATTGGTGAGGGTGATTGTGGGACAATTGGTGGAATGAAGATTGGCAGGGGAAGCCGAAGTACTCGGAGAAAACCTGCCCCAGCGCCACTTTGTCCACAACAAATCCCACTTGACCAGACCCGGGATCGAACCCGGGCCGCCGCGGTGGGAAGCCAGCGACTAACCGCTTGAGCTGTGGAGCTGCCCTAGCCTGAGCCTTCATCCATCATCCACCTGGTTTAGTTGCTCACGTAGAAATTAACTGACGAAAATCTTGGAGCTCAGTATGAACATCAAGCTACCGGGGGTCTTCCCATCTCGCTACGCCTCATAAATATGTTTTCAGCAGTACCAGCAGACTGTTGTGCGAACTTATGAGGTGAGAAGAGCACCGCGCTACAAATCAGACAAGTTGAATAGTGACAGCTATGTTGTACCATTGACTGTCACGTGATAGGAAGGCAAAAAAGCATCAATTAAGCTTTGCCGCAGATGCTGTACCCTTCGCCCCGTCAGTGCATGAAGTTTCAACTTCGATATGCGGTACTATATTTTGGAAAATGAAACATATTTTCAAGTGTAGGAGTGATTTGTAAGACGGGTTTTAGATTGGATGATTCGATTTATTGCACCTTGTACATTCACAACTAAGGACTACAGGCAACACAGCGCTATCGCTGATTTACACTTTACAGTTCACTGTTACACACGCACTACGGTTCTGTGTTCACTAGCTGTGTCCTGGCAACAGAATTATAACAGTGCCACTGTCACTACAAATCGTACATGAATCCTTAGTTTCACAGCCTAGACACTATTCTGCAAATGACAAATCAATTCAGTTCAAGCTCATGTCCCACAGGCTGGCGTCTCGAACTCGACTCTATCCTTCTCGACGAGAATCTACTCGACTACTGTTCTGTTCTGCCGAACACTTCCTTACAACCACTTATCACGGGCCCCACGGAACACATGGAGTTTATTGTTAAGGAGATGTGTTTACTGATCCGTTGCCTAGAAATAGACGTCCTACTATTTCGCGTGTTTGCATGCGCAGGAAAATGTTTACCTAGTCGTTGTCTAACATCAGAAATGAGTACCAGGAATTAAATAATTTTCCTGGGGAGTAAAACGCGGCCGGCGCGTAAGGCTGACACCCTTACCGCCTTCTATGAGCCGATTGTCTAGATAATGTGGGACCCTCAATATCTCACAGTCCTATGGGCCTTCACGGCCTGTTACAGGGATAGCTTTTCCTTTACTTTTTTATTAATACAAAGTCAGTAGGATTCCTTGGACGGGGGATCAGCCCGCCGTAATGCCGTTACCTACATGCAGAACGACATAAATAAAGAATAAACGCACAAAGACACCCATGCCTCGAGTGGGATTGGAACACACGATCCTAATGTTCGAGCGGGCGAAAACAGTTCATGCCTTAGACAGCGCAGTCACTGTGATCGGCTTATCAGGAAGTTACTAGATTCTATTTTCAACATAATTCCGTTATTCATATACTGAGAGGAAATTCATACATGTAAGATTTGAGGCTTTCACGGCGGTGACTATGAAGAAAGCAGTCTTCTGGGATTTGGCACCGTGTATATGTGGTGTCAACCGACGTTTCGGAGGAACGTATCGCCTCCATCTTCAGGGTAGAAGAAAAAAT
>NW_019724786.1:409178-446835 GCF_002891405.2 Cryptotermes secundus | reverse complement strand
CGGAGGACCCCTACCTCCCCAGCGGCACGTGGCGGTAACGTAGCGCTGGGGAGGTAGGGGTCCTCCGTTGCGCAACATGTCACAATATATATATGTCTATATTGTGCTAACCAGTTGTATATATATAATGTGGATCAGTTGGTATAACGACGGCCTATGGGCTAGACGCTCGGAGTTCGATTCCCGGGGAAATTTTTCTCTTCTCCGCTGAGTCCAGACCGGGCTCTTGGACCTACCCAGTCTCCTATCCAATGGATACTTGACTCTCTTCCCCGGGAGTATAATTTCCGGGGTGTGAAGCTGATCACTCAAAAAACAATAACAAACTCCGTGGCCTGTACTCCGCAAGCGAACATTACCGAACGAGCGACCGCCGCTTGTCGGCGAAGTTCGTGCCAACTTTTGGTGGATAGAGGGTGTCACGTGGTCAGCGCAATGGATCCCCGCAGCCGTTAACCTCGGTTTTCTAGACTGGGGCCGCTATTTCCTTGAAATAGCTCCTCAATAATCTTCACGAGGTTGAGTAGACCCCATTCCAGGCCCACTACTTCTCAGAAAATCTGGTAGCGTCGGGAATCGAACCCGGATCTTCTAGATTTGTAACCACGAACTCTGACCAATAGATCACAGAGGCGGTCAGCTGACCACTCACCTCCAACTAATTCCGAGGTCGAGAATGCCGAAGTAATACCTCCACTTCTCCATATGTCTTCATGGCACGAAGCTTTAATTAATTAAGCTACCTTTGTATCTATGGCTCTACAGCCTTTTGTTGGACCGTCGGCGCTTCTTCAGTATCCTGATCTATCACACAGTCGGTAGGACTCCTTAAGAGGGGGATCAGCCCGTCGCAAAGCCGCTACCTGCACACAGGACAGCACAAACACAGAACAAACGCAAACATACATCCATGACTCAAGAGGGATTGGAAACTACGATGCCAGAGTTCGAGCGGGCGAAGACAGTTCGTGATTTAAATTGCGCCGGCCACTGTGATTGACAATTAATTAGGCACATAAACAAATTTACTTTTTTATAATGTCACAGAAAGACACAGATTTGGTAGATAATGGCATCACTGGACAGTAGTCTAAAAAAATTACTTCGAGAAAAAATGGGTAAAAATCTTAATTAACACACGTCACGTAAGTGGGTGGACAATATTAAAATGGATCTTAGAGATGTAAGATGGGATGGTATGGATTGGATTGATCTGGCTCAGGATAGGGACAAGTTGAGGGATTTTGTGAACACGGTAATGAACCTTCGGGTTCCATGAAATGCTGGGAAATTCTTGAGTAGCTGCAGAATTGGCGGTTTATGAAGAAGGACTCGGCTCCATGAGTGAGTGATATATTGCATTCACTGAGGTTTCGCTTACATTTCCTTAGTTCCTCCAGGCAAGTGAATATCATAGTTTTATCTGCAAAGTTCCGAGTGTCCTCAAGTACTTCTCTGGAGCTGGTACTGTTTCGATGGTCCGCATGGTCTTACTTGAGAAATTCTGTAGTTACTCTCTTTTATGAAAATCGAAGGTTCATTAATGTATTCAAAATGCCTGCTTCTGGCCATTAACTTGTGTACCCTAAATTCGGCCCACAACCTCACTCCTTCTTTAATAATATTATGCCGCTATTTATGACTTCGTCTCCAATTGAATTTTGTCTATTAAAATTTTGCATGAACTTCTGATACCTCAGAACATGTCACACTTTAACCCGGTTTCACACTCCTTCATTTAATGACCGTAATAATATTTACCGAGTGAGGCCTGTTGATTACGAAGTTCTTCATTATATAATTTTCTCCGCCCACCTGTTACTTCCTGCTTATTAAGTCCAAATATTCTCCTGAGTACTTTGTACTCCAACTTTCTCAATCAACGTTCTGCCTTCAGGGTACGAGACAGGGTACCAACCTTCTTTTAAGAACTTTCATGAATTTCATTTATCTCTTTAATATATTTAAGAGTCGATATTATTATTGGCTCCAATCTTAAATGTATTTTTCTTTATTGAAAATTAAAAATCTGTAAACTGTCCCCAGTCTTGAGCTGTGGCCCGGCAGGATAGAGTGGAACAGTAATAAATACACAGCTCTTGTGAACACGGTGATAAACCTTCGGAGGCTCTTGAGTAGATGCATAAGAGGCGGCTTCTCAAGACGGTCTCGGCTCAGCGAAATTAGTTGGTTAGTTAATAAGTTTATTTATTTACGTGGTTCTTTTACGAAACTGAGAGGAGTTGACACTGTGTAGGACCGAATGGTAATAGATGGAAAAGGACGTAGAAGGAAAATCATAGACGCATAATTTCAAACCTCACGCAGGAATGTTCTGTTGTGGGCGAGGAACACCACAGAACACCACCGTCAGGTTATTCCTTGTACGGGTCCAAATTTTATTGGGCTGCGTTCGCATACAAAGCAGGAGAACTCGTCATTCAACCCTGACATTTGGCCGCGCCATAGCTCAAGCGGTTAGACGCTAGCTTCCCACCGCGGCTGCCCGGGTTCGATCCTGGGTCTGGTTAAGTGGGATTTGTGGTGGACAAAGTAGCAGGTCTTCTCCGAGTACTTCGGTTTCCCCTGCCAATCTTCTTTCCACCAATTGTTCCACAATCACCCTTACCTATCATCTGGGACTGGTACAATATGCCAGAAGTGGCCGCAGTACAAGGGACTCAGTCCCACCCCCAGTAGCAATAAAAAAACCCTGACCTTTGGTACTTTCTGTTGTGGATGATCTTTAAAAGAATACTAGTGAATGGATTTAAGTGACTTCACACATATGTTATTTGTAACTTAGTTTAAGTAATTATTTTAAAACGAGAACCCCGCTCTGAATACTCTGCCCATCATTTTTGGAATTTCTACACATATTCGGAACATTTAGTGTGAAGGAAATAGAAACACTTCCCTCAGTAATCCGATGAGCACTGTATAGAAAGTCCTACATCTAGTCTTTATTTGTTCTATTGTGTGTATCGTAAAAACATCATGTTACACCGTATAACTGTGCATAGAGTCCAGTTTTCAGTTAAACACGGTGACAAAGTAATGAAGCACACAGTATGTAACGAACGAATATTATATTACCTAAGTGACTTAAATTTTTCGAAATTTCTTTCCTTCGAAAATCCTTCCCACTCAGCATTCATCATTAGATCACAGCATTATTTCATGTATCATTGAATTTTCAGTCTGCGTCTGTGTAGTTGAGACCTCCTCTGTGGTCTAGTGGTCAGAGTTCCTGGCTACAGATCCAGAGGTCTCGGGTTCGATTCCCGGCGCTACAAGATTTTCTAAGAAGTAGTGGGTCTGGAACGGGATCCACTCAGCCTCTTGAGGATAACTAACGAGCTATTTCAAGGAAATAGCGGCTCCGGTCTATAAAACCTAGATTAACGTCCGTGGGGATCCTTTGCGCTGACCACGTGACACATTCTAACCACAAAAATTGACACTAACTTTGCCGATAAGCGGCGGTCGCTCTGTCGGTATGGCTCGCTTGCGGACAACAGGCTACGGAGTTTGTTTTTTTGTTTATCTATGTAGCTGTAATGTTCTAGGCTTGCATTCCGGAGGTCCTCGGTTGGAATTTCGGTTATCCTGATTCAGTTTTATCGTAGTTTTCTTCAGTCTCTCCAGTTAAATACCTCGATAACACATCAATTAGGTCGTAATTACTTCCTTCTAAGTCCTTTTCAGTTCATTATCTGTGAATCATTCTACTTAGCCCAGGCATTATTGGCGTCATAAACTAACCCACAAAGGAAAACTCTTTTCAGTTACGCCGCCTGAGCGCAAAATGCCTATACCCATACAGGCTATACCTGATCATGATAACCTCAATGTCCACTACATTACTGCATGGCGTTTTGCTCAGGCAGAGACGAAACTTTATTTTTACTTTATCTCTACATTCGATGCAGCTTCTAACGGGCCTCGGTATCGGTCAATCACCCATCCCCACGTGGAATCACGAAGATCATGAAAGCCATCTCTTCAATTGCGCTGTTGCCGCGTGCAGTCAGCCCGACCGTCCTGCAATTAGTTTGTTCCTCTTGCAACCAATCAATAGCGCCCTTCATTGTCGCATGGGCAGATGGGAGCGAGCTCTGCCCTCACAGAAGCAGACCCGGGCTCGACACACATTAAATCCCTGTTCTGTTTACGTAGGGCAGAGCAGATATTACCCCACTTATTCTACTGGTTATATGTTTAGCTAAGGCACGATCACCCATCACCCTAGCCTGTGCTTGCCTGTCGAGGTTTGCATTGGTAATCGACGTTTCAGATAGAAGCACTCACAGGATGAGCGTTTCATTCTTCCCCTGCTCGTACCGTGGTCTCAGAATCTTAGTTACCGAACGTCGAAATCGAGGAATTATCGTCTCTTTTGTATTACGGAATTCTTACTGCCAAAACTGAGGCAGATAACCGGATGCCCTGACTGAGGGTTTAGTGATTTTTCTGTCTCTCCAGGAAAATTCTGGGATATCAACTTTAATTCATGAGCACCACCGCTTCCCCTTGACATAGTCACTCACCACCATTCTCCCATTCGACCATACATAAACAAAGGAGAGATCGGTTAGAGAAAAAGTTGAATAAATTGAAAAGTTTCTGAAAGTAGAGTGTTCAGGAAAATATTAAAGCCTGGAAAGGATGAAGCAATCAACAATTTAGGATGGATTATCTGATAATGATAATTCTGGAGGACAAGTTTCTTGGGAGGATGGCACACGAAGACAGAGAAAACATAGTTATTTTACTACCAGTATTTCTTTCATTTCTTGGGATGGGGTGAGACTGTGTCCGCTTGGTACAACTGCCACTATTTGGCCTATTGTACCAGACCTGGATGATAGGTGATGAGTGTGAAATAGTCGGTGGAATAAGAATTGGCAGGGGAAACCGAAGTACTTGGAGAAAACTTGTCCCAGTGCCCCTTTGTCCACTATAAAATCTCACATGACCTAATGTGGTTTCGAACTTGAGCCGCAGCGGTGATAAGCAGGCGACTAACTGATTAAGCTATGGAACGGCTTAGTTAATATACTAAGAAGGTTTTAAAACATGATTTTGTGGGATTTGAGGTAAAAGGAACTTGGTCATGATCAAGTCGTTTGGAGGAATATATTATTAGTGATACTGAAATTTTGCATTTTAGTACTGTGGAGTAATTGCTGGTTAGGATAAAGATACAAATGCTAATCAAGAAATAGGACTATAGCTTGCGTGAGTAACAATGGAGAAGGTGGAATAGGAATATTTACGACAAAGCTATTTATTTTTTCAACTGGATATTTGTGCGAGAAAATCAGTGAATTGCATGCAGGCCATCAGTACCTGTTTAGTGCGGTTATGGTCATTTAGGAAACAAAAAGGAATTCGCGCCGATCTGAGACAATAACCCAGTGCCTTACATCTAGACCAGACTTCTCTAATGTCGCTCTTTATAATATTATTCTTTTGTAAGCTTGACTTGTCATTATTAATTCACAATAGCGGTCAAATATGCTCTCGTTTTACTTCTAATCCTGTATGCTTCTCGTGTGATACTGTTTTTTTTTTCCTTGCCACTACAGCCCCAGTGGGCCTAGGCCTACCTCCATGAAATTCTCCGTTCACTTCGGTTTTTCTTGATCTTACACATTCGGTAGGAATCCTTGGGCGGGTGATCAGCTCATAGCAAGGACTCTACCTGTACACAACAAACACAGAAAAACGCACACACAAAAAATAAACATCCATACCCCGAGTGGGATTCGAACCCACGATCCCGATTTCCAACCGAGCGAAAACAGTACATGCCTTAGACCGCTCGGCTACCGTGACCGGCCGTGTGATACTGTTACAATTGTTAATTTATAACTTCAAATATTATACATACGGATGAATATAAAGAAAATAGGGACAAATACTGTAATCATAACTAATTTTCCAGATATTTCAACTTTTACAATGAAATTTTCTACTTGAATTCTGAACTAAATGGTTTAGAGTTTGGTAAACACAAGTACTTCAGTAATTAAACAATGCAGACTGTGAGTAATGAGCTTAATTAGACTGGATCACTAGTCACAGAGGCTTATAATTACAAGGGACGGTGTAATATTAAATGTTTTTACAATAGAGCTATGAAACAGAGCCATGAAATCTGCAAGACTGTCGAGTCACTACTCCCTGACTAACTGATTTACTGATTAATTCGCATTAGCAAAATTCTGGAACCTGCAGACTCCATCAGACCGTTTGTTGTCTCAGAAGCACGATGATCCAATTTCCTTTCTAGGATAAGTTTCTGTGTCCTATATTCCCGTCTCTGTGTTCCTAGACACAACGGCGGATGCCGGACTACTGATACTCTATAAACAACGCAATTTAAATGATGGCATTGCATCTTTAGTCACACAACTGTAGAGTGTCCTATTTGGAACTGTTAAGCTCGCTGTCTGAAGTTATGAATGAGTGGAATTCTGTCACCATTATAGGACACGCCTTCATTGCATGACAATTAAAAAGAAGAGCATTATTTTGTGCTTTCTCATCACCAGGAGAATCGTCGTTCTAGGTCAGATAAATGCATTTCTCATAACTGAATTATATTTTCCAAAGACGCATCGCATTTTATCCCCACCCGTTCTAGGAATCCGAAATTAACGGCCGTAGGGATTCCTTCGCTAACCACGCGACACAATCTATCCGCTAAAGTTGGAATTAACTTCACCGACAAGCGGCGGTCGCTCGGTCAGTATAGTTCGCTTGCGGACTGAAACCACGGAGTTTGTTTGTTTTGTTCTGTATTTTATCCCCATGTGGAGATGAGTTAGAATACAACCACCGTAGCCCTGCGAGTTGTAGAAGGCGACGAAAATGGAACCCGATGCCTGGGGGTATAACTGAGCCACCTTGTCGCTGGGGACATAATTACAAAGACCTGGTCCTCAAGATTGTGGGTTGGACGCAAGTCCGGGAAACTTGCTCTGTAAATACTGTTGCGAAATTCGAAGACGCGAAAAAAAGGAAAAAGTTTGGGAGAATTTTATAAGGAAGGATATGGCTAAGAAAATCGTTGTTTTGCGAAGGATGGTGTTCATGATGATGCAGATACATTCTAATATCATTCTTACACATAAAATATATCCTTATAAGTTGCCTGTTCCTATACGTTTCTTAATGTTCTTAAGCTCTTCTGAAACATCAACATATTGTCCTCTCAGAGTGACACATACTTTCTTGCTTAATTGTGTTTACTAGAAGTAAGTCAGATTGGAATAAAGCAGAGCAATACAATATTATGCAATGAGTTCTTTCACAATTTCTAATCATTTTACACTAGTAAGGTGAAAAGAGTAAAGCAGTAAGACGGACGGAGCACCTAGAACGAATGGGAGAAACAATAAGGCGTGGTAGAGAGCACTTATGTAACGAGACAATTTGCTAGGTTAAGGTGTGAATGGGAGAAAATGAAAAATATAGGCTTACGTAGTGAGAACGTGAAATGGGTTGAGTTTTTTTTTATGAAAAGGGTCCAATTTCTTCCTGCTGTGCATACCTTGCGTGCGTATGAGGGGAGTCATTTGTCGTCAACAATGTGCATAGCTAATAAAACAGTGGTTATTATTTCATTAACGACACTGTACATCCTGATGTTACGGAAGCAATTGCCCGTTACGAAAATGCGACACAATCCCACCTCTGCAGAAACGAAGGAGTTAAGCATATCTAAATTATTACATTTTGTTCGAGCATAAAGAGTAGGGTACATTTAATCAATTTAATCTAAATGTTTGTAATTAATCAGAATTAATTGCTGGCGCAAGACTACATTAAAGTGAATAAATGATTTGAATCCAATTGCGAACATTTGAACAGTTACAGAGAGACAGCACAGCGCCATACTGGGGTACAAACGACTACAACTTTAATGGCTCGACAACATGGCGCTAAGTTTGTGTATAAATGCTCTGCATAATAAAATTAATTCATTTGAACTCAGAGAGGAGCAGCCGCAGGTCCATAGTATGCAAAAAAGGAGCAGAATTATGAAGTAGTTTGTTTACTGAAACTAGCTATGCTTATTAAATCCCTCTGAATCTATTCTATCGCCTTTTTGTGGAGCAGGGTCCTTCTGTGGAAGCTGATAATTTTTTCATCTTGTCAAGAAATACCCAGATTTATAGGGAGTCCAATTTTCTGTCAAAGAACCCGTCAATAAATTGAATTCACAACCAGAAGTCCATATTCTTAAACAGTTATTTACGATTCAATTTAATAATAGTCTCCATTTTCTTTTGCATTCAGTTTGCTTTTACAGTAACACCTTACTGCTTCTCACTCTTTTATTGGACCTTGAGAAAATCCCCATGTCGTCTTTAATATATCACCGAAACGAAACACTATAAACAAGCACCTTATGCCCACTTTTAGGAATTGCATTTATGTTGACAGAGTGCGGCCTCCGTAGTCTATATGTAACGTTCCCACCTCATGACTCGTGGTACGCGGGTTCAAATATCCGGCGGAGGTCGTCAAATTTTTAAGGGCGGAAAAAATCAGGGAACAAGTCCTCCGGGAGGGACTTTAAGCCGTGGGTCCCGTGTCGTAGCTTTACGGCACGTAAAAGAACCTCATATCTCCAAAGGAGGTCACTGAGCCAAATTCAAGGACGTTTCCCGCCCAACAGCAGTCTCTAAGGCCTCTGATAGATGGGGGAAGCATTATAGATACCACCAAGCCATTTGAGAACTCGCTGGCTCGGTCGGGACTGATGGTACGCACCATTATCAGTAGGGTATAGAGACTGGTAGAATATCATAGAGGGAAGCACAATGGACCAATACTGGCCTAAGTGCATGGGGAAACCCATCCTCTCCAATAACTAACTAACTAACTATGTTGACAGAGAGCATTAGAAATCCAAGAACCGAAAATATAACATCAATGGTGTTGTGCCAGTAAAGAAAATTCAAGGGTTAAGAATACTTATAACTTTATTAAGTTAAGGTTGTCCTTGTACTTAACTAATTAAGCACTATATCATGAAGACGTATGGGGAGTAGATGTATAGATCCAAGTATTCTCGACCTCAGCACTATTTGGAGGGGAATAATGTAGTAATACAATTTGTTCCCTGATACTTTGTATTTTGAATCCAAATATAAATGTGTAATATACACAACGCCGAAGTAAAATTTAATTTTATAACTTTATTATTTGTTCAGAAAGTCAAACTACAACTTAGTAAGGTGCCACACAAAATGTGTTGATGTACTTATGTCGCGGTTTCGCACCTAGCATTTCAGGTTAGAGTGCACCAGAGCAACACACTATTCTCAGGCTCTCTAGCCTTGCCATGACTGGACGCTCGTTAAAATTTTAAGTTTTATATTCTCACAAAAACATTCGTGGTTCTTGTCAGTAAGAGGTAAAATTATCCCTGTAACAGGCCGTGGAGGCCCATAGGGATGTGAGAGGTTGAGGCTCCTACATCTTCCAGACAATCGACTCACAGATGGCGGTAAGATTGTCAGCGCTACGCGCCGGCCGCCCTTTACCCCCCAAAAAGATTCCTTGTATTCCTTTCTCTTAGAGGCTGAGTCGAACCCAGGGCTATGGTGCAGCTGGAAGGATTCGGTCAATTGAAAAAATCCACCTCAGCGGGTTCTTGTCAGTACTTCTAGATAATTATTGCGTCAGCGGCCTATATTAAACCATACCTCAACTTTTTGTTCTTGAATTCATCATTCACATTGAACCCCCTTAAGATTCCGCGTAATCTCTCACTAACTTCATAGTTCATTGTCATCAATTGAAAGCTGATTGTTAATCAGCCGGTCAAGAGGTTCCCTGCTTTCATAAAAGCCGATGATTCGTTACAGAGTTGCAGAATTGGGACATGTTTTGAGTCAATTATAATTGACTCGAAACATGTATATAATTATATACAGCCTCACACCTTGCATTCTTCAATATTCCTTTTGGTATTAACCTCTTATCTACACATTGTGTCTCATATCAAATCTCCCGCGAAAGATCCTCGATTAAAATTGTGCGTGTTTCTCTCGTTGGTATGCAATATATGCATTCAGAAACGTCACTAAATAAAATAATTAAATATATGGCGTTCAGCTTGGGTATTTAGACAGCTGTCAGAGTCAAATTTGGCTTCGTAATCAGCAAGTCTCTGGTACATCACACTGAATGAGCTGAACCTTCTGCATTGGTGATCATACTCAGGAAAAGATTTAGAGAAGTTTATGAAAGAATCATTCTTCTCCCTCGTGGTTACGCAGGGTACAGTTTGGGAATTAATGCTACACTTGAGCCCCCACTTTACTGTGGCAGGAACTCGGCTGAGGCCTGCACCTACAGATGTATTTCTTCTCCGGGCAAGCTCTTCGCTGGCAGAATCATCTGAATTCTGACCTACTTACCTGTTTGTTGCGATTNTGAAATAGAAGCATGCAGTGAACGAAATCTCTTTCCTTGATAGATATATATTATGATATTAATTAGAAAGCCTCTTACATATATTGCATTTATAGGACTTCCTTTCTGGGAATACGTGTGGTGTAGGAAATGAGCTACATTCCAAGAATATCGGTTAGTAAATGCTACATGGTACTGCGCAGTTTCATAAATAAATTTTTCTTCTTCTTTATAAGCCTCGACAGCTTCATTTCTTGAACACTTTGGCCTGCTCAACAATTTCCTTCCAACTACTTCTGTCCTGTGTCTGAGTTGTCCACTTATAAATTCCTAAATCCTTTAGATCTTCCCTTACGTCAACTTGCCATCTAACCTTAGGTCGGCCTTTCTTCCTTATGGCGTTTGGCTGCCAGTCATATTCTTTTAACTGTTCGTCCAGCCTCCATCCTTGAGATGTGTCCAAGCCAACTTATTCTTTGGGCTTTGATGAAGTTAACTGTGTTCCTTCTTTTTATTAGAGTATCTAGTTTATCATTTGCTTTAATTCTCCAGGAGCCTTCATGGTGCATAAATAAATTACGTAGTCAAAATAAATGCTGCTCCCTTCTTCATGATCATTTGCAAAGTAAATACTGCCACATCACACAGAATTATATTTCAGAAGATGGGGATAGGTTGAGTCACTAAGCTCCCCAGTTTCTTGTTACAAATTTATGGCAGATGGACGAAAAAAGAGAAGCAAAAAATATTGAAGCACTAGCGAATGCACTCATAATGAATAAAAATTATATATATAATTCTGTTGACCAACAACAGGCTAACACCAAGGTGTATATTCCTCCTTGATACGATAACAGTCGCTCTGCTAGTCAAGAAACTGATTGGTGTGTTCGCAACAACCCCTCCTCCCTGCCCTACTCTAATCCACTTGAATACAGTCCACATCGTCACAACAAATTGCTCTTAGATCCTTCTTAACACCATCTTCTTGCGTACATCTACGTCTCCGAGTTGATATCAGGGTTTTCGCCTAAAATTCTGCACGCATTTCTCTTCACATTTATGAGTGCTACATCTATCCACCAGTATCTATGGCTCTACAGTCCTCTGTTGGACCTTGGCCTCATCTTCAGTTTCTTACTCCTATAGACAGTCGGCTGGACTCCTTGAACGTGGGATCGGCCTGTCGCAAAGCTGCTTCCTACACACAGAACAATATGAACACAGAATAAACGCATACAGACATCCATGCCTTGAGTAGGATTCGAATCCACGATCTCAGCTTTCAAGAGTGCGAAGACAGTACATGCCTTAGCCCGGTGAGTGCTACATACCCTAACAAAACCTCGTAAGAGCAAGTCACGTGAAACTTATTAGTCTTCAGATTTCTCTGGGTTCCTGTTTCCTCCTCTCTCCTCGGCAGCCTTTTCACGGACACTAACAGTTTGCATTTATTCTTCATGACGAGAGAGCAGTCTTCAAACCCATACAACACGAAACGTAAAATTATAATTATGCACTTTTTAACTTTCCTTTCTTTTTTGCATATGCACTAGAAGATACTGTCACATAATGACTGATAAAACAACCTTTGTTGGGTGAACAACAAGACAAATACTTTCCACGGCAACGAATAAACTCGCAACGATAGAGGAATTCCTTGAAGCGGTGTTTTCTATGCGGTGCTTGTCGTAGTTTTGGCACGAGGACACCAGCTGAACCGACAGTCAGTCATGAGTTGATAGACAGTCACCGTCAGGAGTTCAGATTCGACAGTTGCAGTAAGGGGCCAACTGTCAGACAAACGCCAGCCGCTAGAATTTGAGCGCGGAAGCTGAGAAATCTACACCGTTAGGAGCCGAAACATGGTAACGTCTAATGAAGATATAAATGCTGTAATGAGAATCAGAGTGTGTGAATTGGTCGGAATATTATAATTACATGTAGTGACCAATCCAAACCCCGCATCTATTCTCTAACACGAGACAATGTGTTTAATTACGGTGTGGTTGGAAGCAAGCTTGAATTATTAGAAGACAATTGGAAAACTACTGATTGTGAGAAACCAAACTGGAATAAACTTGCTCAGGTTATAAAATCATAGGTGAAAACATGACACGTGACATGTGTGAATGGCTGACGGCATGCAAGGAAATGACAATTATATATCAATGTATGACGCAACAAGCGACACCGGTGCATGGGAATTTGTTTCGACACTGTTGAAGCTTCTAGTTCATTCTCCACTAAGTTAGTTTAAAGCAAGGCAGTAAATACAGTCCATCTCATTAAAATTTCAAGGAGTGCAACCGCGGGTTCATTTAATATTAAGGAGTTCGGTACCTCGAGTTCGCAGCGTCTTTCCTGCATAGGCCAGCCGCCACGCAGGTTCATTATTTGAATTCTCAACTGCATCATCAAAGTTTATACCTTACTTCGTCTCGAAAGAGCAGTCTCATCTTGTGTTCAACAAATTTCTTTTACACTTAGAATACTTTATAAAGGTTTCATAGAGCCGCTGTCTTTTCTAGCGTGAGAAATTCTTCATTTTAATGGGTTTCACTCTTTAATTTTAGCAGGGACTGAAAATCTTTTTGATTATATAGCTAACGATTACAGTCTCAATAGAAGTCACTGTACGGGAAGAGAAATAACTTCATTAATGTTAATGTGCTTTTGCCTCTTACGTGAACACTGAAACCCTTTCTTAGTCGTCCTTATACCAGTATTTTAAGAAATATGGGCAGTTCTTCCAAGATGTGTAATAAGTAACCAAGCAAATACAGGGTGTTCAATCAAGGAGAAAACTTCGCAATACCGTTGACCAGGCCCAATATTTCTCACAGATTGCTGCCGTAACTGTAACTGAAACGGCACGTCTTTATCAGCGCTAATGATTCATTCTGCTTTCAGCAGTTACAGTAGCAATCTGCGAGGAATGTTAGGTCGGGACAGCGGTGTTGCGAAGTTTCCTCCTTAACTGAACGCACTGTACTTCAGTAACAGAGAAATTAGGTTGTGCTTTGTCAGCTGCACCGAATGCATAGCGTAGAGTGGGAGGACGCTGTAACTACCGAATTGGGAACTGTGTGGAAGGAATATATCTGCCCAGAGAAACAGCGGAAGAGCCCGACAAACTCTGATTAGGATTGTAAGGTTTTGGCATTAGGCCTGCCATAGCCTTCAGCAGCAAGTGACATATATTGTAGGAAAGTTTATTAATATTCGAACGGTTTCTATTGATGCAATCTCTGGTTACTGAACGACGTCTTTCCAAATGGATAACCTGTAGATCCGAAGTGTAGGGCTGCTGTGAGAATGATCATGGAATGATGAAAAATACAGTGGTAGAACCTTTTTAATACGCTCTCCAGGAATTTGCCAAGAAGATATATGAACGGCACGTAAAACCTCAGAGAGGATAACTAATTTTCGGCACGATCTTCGAAAACGGGACCTTCCGAATACAAAGCATGAGAGACAACCAGTTACCAGTGACATTCAGTAAATTAAATTCTGACATGACTGTTGATTCTTGGAATATTTATTTGCGATGAATCAACTGCAGAAGATGTAGGCCCCTAATGCTGAGTGAATATTGATGTAGTAGTCTGATAGATGTTTATCGACGTTTCGCAGGAATTGATTGATTCCATCTTTAAGGTGGAAGCGCTATTTAAACAAGCAATAATCAAGCAGCTGAGAGTGACAAGGCGGTACGTCCCTCAAAAATATCGATAAATTTCTACAAGGTTACATCCCACCGCCATGATAATCCCAAATCTAGTATAGTAGACAACAATTTTGAAGGAGACGACCATTACTTATTTCGAAATAAGTAATTTTTCTTGCCATTCCATTAAGAACTTATTTATTTTCCTTTGTTCTCTAGAACGTAAACATTAATATAAAATTGTAATTTTGCCTGTAGTTTTGTATGGGTGTGAAATTTTGTCCTTTTCATTAAGGGAAGGGCAGAGATTGAGGTTGTTTAAGACAACGTGCTAAGGTGAATATCTGGCTCAAAGACGGATACCATAATGGGAGGTTGGAGTAAATTACAGGTTGAGATAAGAGGGCATGTAGCACGAATGGAGAAAAGGCAAAAATATAGGATTTTAATGGGATAGCCAGAAGGAAAGAGACCATTCGGAAGACCTAGACGTATGTGTGAGGATAATATTAAAATTGATCTTAGAGAAATGAGACAGAATTATATGAGCTGAACTAAACTGTTTCATGATAGGACCAGTGGTGCGCTGTTGTGAACACGTTAATAAACCACTGTGTTCCTTCAAGAGCTGGAAAATTTTTGAGTAGCTGAGCGGCTGTTGGCTTCTGAAGAAGAACTCAGCTATGTGGAGTTAGTTAGGCTACTGTTGTGGCTCATTTCAGTTCCTTAGTAGATACTGCATTTGCCATGCGATTTACAACGAACAGATAACCCATTCGTCAAATTTCCTTCCATGAATAAAGTATATAATTTATTCCATGCTTTAATTTTATATTTAATTCCAGCTACTTTTCGTAAAAAGAAAGATATATTTTGGATTGGATGGTCGGAACTCGATTCGCCAGGGATGCTGGGAAAGCAGCTCCAAATAGAGAACCCACCCGCATCCAGGAGCAGATGCTAAGCACCCGAAGCGTGAAGTTTACATCTCGTACCTCTAGTTCTGCTTCGAGGCCTTAATGGAAAGTTCGGCTTAACGAAGTTTATATCTGGCGTTATTTCTAAAAGCATTAGCTAATTTCGTAAAAATATAATATCGGAACTACTGTACATGGACAAAAATATGCAACAGAAAATGGTTCTGATTTCCTCAAGAAGAAATTAAATCTCTTTGTACATTTGTCTGAACTAAATACGTAAATATGCTCCCACACAAACGACATAATCATAAACACTAATATCGACTCGCTTGTAAGCATAAACTGTAAGCATAACAGTGACAAACAGTGGATGCAGAATCATCTAAAATTCTGCAGTGTGAGGTACACACGGAAGGCAATAAGATGGCCTAGGGGTAAAGGTAAAAATGTAAAACATTGCCCTGTAACTAATTATTTAATTAAGCACTTTGCTATGAAGGAATGTGGGGGAGTGGAGATATAACTCCACCATTCTTGATCTCCGACTCTAGATGGAGACGCCCCGGCCGCTTTACTCCCAGGGAAAGAGACCCGGTATCCATTGGATAGGAGACCGAGTAAGTCTCAGAGCCGGTCTGGAAGCTATGGAGAAGAGACAATTTCTTGTCCCTGCCGGAAATCGAATCGCGAACCCTCGAGCGTCCAACCGACTGAGCTATAGCTGTTGCTGACTAAGGGAGATGGTGCTACCTCGTTGCGGCATTACTATCTCTGAGGGAGCAACGTGGCGAACAGTGCCTTCGGGTTACGAGATGATGTCCCCTTAGAAGTTAGCATCCCCCCTCACAAGCGTGGCTATGTGGAGGGTGACAGATTTCCCTGCAGCATTCAGAAGCTCTCAGGGGGTTCTTATGAGGACCCAGTGAGAGTGAGGCTTTCTCTCGAGGGGAGGGAGCCGGCAACCTCGCTAACACAAAGAAATGGCCACGAAGAGGAAATCTTCACTTAAGAAGATCAGTTGCGGCTCCAGCCAGGACAGCGCTTGTCTTTTAGGCACGGTTTTCCCGTCTTCAGTCCTGAAGGCAAAAACAATTCCATGTACAGGACGGTCCAGCTCTATTATCTCGTGTTGTTACGAGAGTCTTCCGGCATTGAGGGTTCAGTTGCTGCGTCTTTTTGTGCGGCTACGGGAATGGCCAAATGTCTCAGCGGCTAGCGAACAAGCAAGCAAGTAGAGGAGGCTGGGACTTGATTACAGGTCCAACTGGTGCAACTGCGAGGAGGGACTGGTGGACGGCTGCCCAAGTCAATGAATGTCACAGAGTGGATGTAGACGATCCGTCTTCAGCAATCCAAGAGAAACCCTCCCTCTCGAGGGCTCAGTTACTGGCCTCAGATGTAGATAGGAAGTAACCATTATCTCTCGTAGGATTCCATGAAGGGCTTGGGTGGATGAAATGGAATGAAGTCTCTTGTTAGGGTGAATAGCGTCTCCATCAAGGGAATAAATATATTGCTATCAGAAGCAACTGGTCAAGGAAAGTCCCTTCTGAGGAAGCCGAGGGGTCGGCTGGCGTTGGGTTGCGGGCCCAGCTGAGGCCAATGGAGGGGGGGGGCTCTGGTGTTCCTGTCGGGAATGGCAGAGGGCGTTCACAGACACAGAGGAAAGAAGACAGTGATAAACTTGTGAACCTAAGCTCTACAGAGGTGGAACCAATGGACATTAAGAGGACCTCAGTCTGTAGGATTTTGGCTATAGCTAAGGTCAAGGTCCCAAGCAGCAATGGGGTCGCACAGTGAACACATTAGAGTCCTGACTGCTTACGGGGTGACTAGGGACCGCCTATGTGGTCTAGAAGGCAGTGTAGCGTAATTAAATGCCGATCCCAGTTGCCGAGCAGTCTAAGGCATGAACTGTCTTTGTCGGCTCGAACGCTGGGATCGTGGGTTCAAATCCCACTCAAGGCATCGATGTCTGTGTTTATTCTGTGTTTGTGTAGGTAACGGCCTTGCGACGGATTGATCCCCAATCCAAGGAGTCTTACCGGCTGTCTTAGGATTAAGAAACTGAAATGAACAGCAGTGTTTCAAGAATGCCCTATGCTCCAAAGTGGGGACAACAAGGATGAGAGAGAGAGAGTGTGTAATTAAATAAAGTTTACTTTTTCATGTGGCTTATTTTACTACGTTGTAAATATGTGTACTAAATAGTAGTGAATAATAGGATGACTGGGGCATGATGAATTGGAAAGAATTTGGAAGGAAACGGTAGTGGCCTAATCGAGGCACTCTCACGGAATTTGACTGTATGGACTGAGGAAAACTACGGAGGACATCAGTTAGGATATATGGTATCGCGTTCGGGATTCGAACCGAGCACCTCCCAAATATAATTTTCAGCTGAACCAATCAACTCGGTGTAACGGTTACTAATTTGATAAACATTTGTCGAATTTTATTTTCTTACAGTGGTGGCTACGAAAAGTACTGTGGTGTATAGAGCTGTTGCTAAGAGGTGACTCTGTAAACATCAGCCGATGCTAGGTGATGTCCGCACACAACATTGGAGGTGTCGCGATACGTGACGTATAAAACCGTTCCTACGGAGCGCGCACAGCTTACCCATATGCGGTGACGTCACACAACAAGAGAAGTAGTCATGCAGCTGTTTTCTGTAGGTTCGCGTCGAGGCTGTGTATTCTGTGCTGCGTGGTACGTGCTCCAACTACATAAGGAATTCAGTTGTCGGTAGGACATAGCCATGAGAAGTTTTTTTATTGCCAGCGGGATGGGACTAAGTCTCTTGTACTGCGGCCACTTCTGGCCTATTGTACCAGCCCCAGATGATTGGTGAGGGTGATTGTTGAGCAATTGGTGGAATGAAGATTGGCAGGGGCAACCGAAGTACTCAGAGAAAACCTTCCCCAGCGCCACTTTGTCCACCACAAATCCCATTTGACCAGACCCGCGGTCGACCCCGGGCGGCCGCGGTGCGAAGCCAGCGACTAACCGCTTGAGCTATGACGCGGCCTAGCCATGGGAAGTTAGAAAATGAAGAAGAATTAAAAGTCACCCTGTGAAGATTTCGTGTGTAATTAGAACATTTAGTAACAGTGAGATCGTTTTAATCCCGTTGTCAGGATATGACTAGTGAAGACTGGGAATCCTAGTGCGTGTGTAACGGTGAAGTGTAAATTATGTAAATAGGCGATATTGCTTTATTGTTTGTAAACACAAGTTGATTGTATAGAGTGTTAATAAATCTATTCACCAATCCAAACCGTGTCTATAGACACTAAAACATGTGACAGTACTTTCTTCTGGTGCAAATATATATATATATATATATGTACTAATAATGACTTCCCCTTAGCTCCTGTAAGTTGCTTGCATCTAAGGGACACCTTGTAACCTTCCATTCCAGCAGCACATCGACCTCATCCCCCCTCCCTTCAAAAAGGGGAGCTGAATCAGTTTGAATGGCGACGATCAACTGAAGTTCGGTCAATATTTGAAGTGCCCTTGCACTCCTCGCCGCTTACTTGCAGACAGCCGGTAGAGATTCGGTACTTGTCAGGCCATGTGTGAGTCCATCGCCGTTCCCGGCTAGCAATATGGACGTACTTCACATCTGCAAATGCGGTGTGTGTGTGTGTGTGTGTGTGCCACTAACACCACTTCATAATACACATTTCATTTTATTGTGTATGTTAGAGTTAATAAACTGGGATTCCGAATTATGATGAAACGAATTATTGTGGAACATTTCTGACGGCGTTCTAATTCATAACATAAAATGTTATTGGACTAATGTCATATGAAACACAAACATCATGACGTACCGTCTGCGTTGAAGCGAATGCACGTATAATTTGTGGTTTACGCCGCGGACAGTGAATGTCTCTCTGCGTGTAGATCATGGGTAGAAAATTATGGCGCGTGAGCCGGATCAGGCCCACACCATAGTTCCTCCGACTATAGAGTTAATGTGAGAACCTAGGACGTACACAGGTATGTACAGACGGAAATGTGCAAGCGCCAACATTTGTTATAAAGTGACAACATTTCTTCTGGAAATGCACAAGTGGCACTTTTCTTCGAAATAAGAATTTCAGTAAGGCTGCTCGCAACGGTGTCTGCTTTACCACTGTTGTACTTCACGTGAATTTTAAATTCAGTTGTTAGTTATCGAAAGTCCTCCCTCTGTCGACAATCAACAGGACGGAAAGATACAAAACATAATGTTATATTGCCGTCTTTGTTTAAAACGACAATTAGAATCGCAGCTGTTGATAATGGGAGGGCTACGATAGCGGAATAGTCTAAGGCATGCACTGTCTTCGCTCGCTCGGAAGCCGGGATCGTGGGTTCGAATCTGTTTCCCGTGAGGTACGAACTGAATTCTTATATATTATTCTTATACACTGCCGGTCACGGTAGCCGAGCGATCTAAGGCATGCACTGTCTTCGCTCGCTCGGAAGTCAGGATCATGGGTTCGGATCTGTTTACCGTGAGGTACGAAATGAATTCTTACATATTACTCTTATACATTGCCGGTCACGGTAACCGAGCGGTCTAAGGCATGCACTGTCTTTGCTCGCTCGGAAGCCGGGATCGAGAGTTCGAATCCCACACAACACATGGATGTTTGGTAAGTGTATGTGTTTGTGTTATCCTGTGTTTAGGTAGAGACTTGCGACGAGCTGATCACTCGTCCAAGGAGCCCTGCCGTCTGTAAAATGATCATGAAACTGAAAATCAGGAGCCAGGGTCCAAAGGGGATGTAGAGTCAGTAAAAAGAAATCTGTTGTTAATTAGCTAAACGCTTATGGTTTAGCTAAATGAGCACAATAATCTTTCTTCATGCAGTGGAAGTTATATGGTGAGGAAGGTGAGGAAGTCTGATCGTAAAACAGATCATTTGGAAACATGAATGTAGAGAGAAGAACACCTGTACGTCTTGTGGAAGAAATGAACAGCGATTTGCTTGGACTCTTAGGAGATTCAGATGTTTCCTGTACTCAGTGCTGTACGAGGCAACCTGTCTCTTTTGCAGTTAAAGTAGTGTTGTGTTCCCTTTCTTCTGCACTGAGAACTCCAGTGATGTTGTAAGCCTGTCTGAGTTTTTTAAACTATCCGCACAGTCACTACCGTCACTAAACTTGTTGGCACGTGATGATACAAAATGTTTCTGTCATTATGTAGCCATCATTAGGAGGGTGTGCCTGGTGCTTTGTACATGCTTGTAGTACTTGTCAATAGAGATGAAATTCATAGATCTTGTCTCAGTCATGGATATAATTAAGATTCATTTATAATTGGAATTGTAGTTAAAATTAGTGTTCTGTTGTTATTGTTCTGATCTGTATTGTTGTGCATTTGTAATTGTTATTGTTCTTTGTCTCCTTCGTATTCTTTCGTTGTTTGATATTCGTTGGAGAACACGAACAAGGAACAAGAATAGAAGCGCCACCACACTAAAGTTGTGGACAGAAACAAAAACATTAATATTAAGTTTATATTCAAGTTTAATTTCAGTTACAGCTTTTGTTTAATTTTATATAAAATTTAAGCGAAGTCATGAAACTGTAACTCCGCTGTCATTGCACACACTTGGTGCAGCTGCTTACGTATTGCACAGACATATGTGTGATGGTTGCGTGATAATTAACCAAAATAATGTCAACACATGAAGACTGATAGTGTAAATGATTTAATAAAATCACGTAAGTAAATTGTACCGCAGAGATGGACGGAAACACAATAATATTCTGTAGCGCTGAATGACAATGACAGTGCTAACACAAGTAAATGCGCTCAGTTCCTTTTATTAATACGGCAAAATATTTCAAATATCACGTTCCCCGAATGGTTTTCCCAGGTTTCGCATTCGCCTCCTTCTACATTTTTCCTATTCGTATTCATGTTTTGCTCCTCACCTGCACAATTCCAGACGATTCAAGCATTCGAATCATCCGTTAATATTCACGGCACTGGGTGACTCAACTTCTAGTCATGTCATTTTACGGAAGGTGACACGAGCAAGATAATTTTGAGTTATCTTATGGCAGGGCCCGAACACTGACATGGTGGCCCAATGGTTGGGGTAAAAACAAGAATATCTCTTATATAGCGTGGGGGTACGGCAGGAGGGAAAGGGGTGGGTGGCTGGATTCGGAACTACCCCGGCATTAACCTAATGAGCCAGAAAGATTACGTTTCGCCGCTTAGGATGGGAACATGAGAGGGAAGAAGAGAAGAGAGATTGCCGTTAGTTGTGAGCCAGCAGGACAATTCGCGCAACAGTGACACATGGCCATAAATCGACATCAAACCGACCCCGCGCATGTTATCATCGTGATATTGTTGTGTAGCTGTTGTTGTTGTTGTTGCCACGGAGTTTATGTATATATTTGACTACATGCATCTACTGTCTGTGTTACTAAGTGGAATGATGCCCACATATATTTAGATTTGTGTTCGCACAACTTCGGACATGTTCTATACAGCATGATTGTCATGCCAGTCAGAAAATATATGAAACAGAAAGGAAAAGGACTTTATAAAAAAAACTCCGCTATATCCATGAAATAGCTCCTCAGTTTTCCTCACGAAGCTGAGTGGACCCCGTTTCAGACACACTATTTCTCAGAAAATCTGGTTGCGCCGAGAATCGAACCCGGGACCTCTTTATTTGTAGCCAGGAACTCTGACCACTAGACCACAGAGGCGGTCACACTCTTCTGTGGATAATAATAAAAATAAATTTGTATAAATTCTACTAAGTACTAGATTTTATAAGTTACTCGCTTAGAAAAAGATAAGTTCTACCATAACGGTCAGAAAGTTGCAGAAATAAACCAGTTGTAACAGTTTAAGTTCAGACTAATAATGGAAACTCTCAAACAAGAATTTTTCCAACTTCTGACTAATAGCAACTGAGTCATCAAGATNTTTTTCTTCTACCCTGAAGATGGAGGCGATACGTTCTTCCGAAACGTCGGTTAACACCACATATACACGATGCCAAATCCCAGAAGACTGCTTTCTTCATAGTCACCGCCGTGAAAGCCTCAAATCTTACAAACCCGATTCTGACTGCAACTGGGTGTGAGAAATCAGGGGTTCGAAAGGAGGTTACACAATGTTATTATAAAGAAAACTATTAGCCTCATCATTAATACCCCCTCAGCAAATGAATTTACAGTATGAATCATTGTTTATATTGGCTATGGACACATGACTGCAAATATTTGTATCCATAATCAACTATAAAGCCACTTCGACCATCACAGAACATATTTGATTGAATGCGGTATGTGTAATTTAAAGCCATGTTTTATAAAACTCTTAATAATAATAATAATAATAATAATAATAATAATAATAATAATAATAATTCATTTCAACTCTTCGTTTATTTGTGTGCTGACTAAACAGTAACCACGAGCAATGAGACAAACCATAAAACTTATGCACACAAACAAAAGACAAACAAGACAACAACAACAACAATTCAGTTAAATGTGCTCTAGTAGTCAGATTTCCTGGCTACAGATCCAGAGGTCAGGTTTCGATTCCCGTCGCTACCAAATTTTCTTAGAAGTAGTGGGTCTGGAACGGGGTCCACTCAGCCTCGTGAGGATAATTGAGGAGCTACTTCAAGGAAATAGAGGCCCCGGTCTAGAAAACCGAAATTAACGGCCGTGGGGATAAGTTGCACTGACCATTTAACACCCTCTATCCGCTAAAGTTGGTACTAGCTTCGCCGACAAGCAGCGTTCGCTCGGTCGGTATAGTTCGCTTGCGCACTACAGGCCACGATCCTGCAAACGTCTCTATTTTGCGAAATATCAACCATCACAGGAAGTATTTCCGAAATGTGACGTCTTTAATCAGACCTCTGTTCTTTCAGTGTGATTTTCTGAAGGCTATATGTGGCCTTGTAACTGTGAACTACTGGTCACATACAGGCTACTAGATGACGGTCGAGGGTTTGAGGACTTGCCATTAATCAATGCCTCGTTCTCAGAGGGAAGGGTCCATAGACTGGACAATTCATCCTAGTTGAGCTCTTCTTTGAGAGCCGTCCTAAAATGTTCCATAACATAAAAATGGGAGTAACAAAAATTTCCGGGTCACTTACGAGGCATATCCATGCGTGCAATACAAGTGCCTCACGCAGTAGGCATAGACACAATTACATTAGGAACCAGACCATTTCTACGCTCATGAAATACACACACGATAAAGTCAATGTGAAGTAACATTTACACAGGGCCACGCCATAGCTCAAGCGGTTAGTCGCTGGCTTCCCACCGCGGCGGCCCAGATTCGATCCCGGTCAAGTGGGATTTGTGATAGACAAAATGGTGCTGGGGCGGGTTTTCTCCGAGTACTTCGGTTTCCCCTGCCATTCTTCATTCTACCAATTGCTCCACTATCACCCTCACCTATCATCTGGGGCTGGTAAAATAGGCCAGAAGTGGCCGCAGTGCAATGGACTTTGTCTCACCCAACTAACAATAAAAAAAATTTACACATCTCGGTCTGTTTGCATGCAACATGTTGACATTCACCAATTCTAATAATTAAGTTAAGTTTAAGATTAAAAATGATGACAAACGAAATCAGCTCATTTTATGTACTGTACACTTAACGCCTTTATGTCCATGCGTTTTCCGAATGCGACAGTTCACCATTTACAGTTTATTCAGCTTTAGATTAATAATTTAGAGTTCCACTAGCCACTTTAATAAAGGCGATATCGCTAATGAGGGCTCACGCGGTGGCGTAGTTGGTTGAGGCACTATGCTATAGACCGGAAGTCGCTGGTTCGATTCCCGATATGGTCATTGAATTTTTCAATTGTCGTAATCCTTCCAGCCGCACTGTGGCCCTGGGGTCAACTTAGCCTCTAACAGAAATGAGTACAAAGAATCTTCTTGGGGGGGTGAAGAGCGACCGGCGCGTAAGGCTGACAACCGCCATCTGTGAGCCGATTGCCTAGAGATGAAGTGGGAGCCTCGACGTCTCACAACCCTATGGGCCTTTACGACCTGTTACAGGGATAACTTTACTTTTTATACCCTTAATGTGGGATTAGGGCCCCGGGCGATATGCTTTGTGGGCAATTTATTTGAATAGATGATATCATCATATTTGGTAAAAGAGCGCTTTTTGAGTCATAGCCTTCTTTAGAAGATTTTGTTAGATTTGCCTATCCAGTTTTCACTCCTTTGTACTTCGTAACGATCATTTTTTTTACAGAGCAAGGTCGTCAGCCTTGCGTCCATCCACAACTTGGAGGACCAGGTCTCCGTATTAAGTCCCCCACTTACAGGGTGGCCCAGTTGAACAGATAACATCACCAGGAAATAATTGATAACCTTCTCTCCTGTGGGATATAACACTGCATTGTTCTTTATAGATAGTGTTACATCTCAGATGACAGAATTCTTCTTAACCACCGCTGTGACAACCTTAAATTCTGCGTTATAATTTTTATCTATTCATCTGAAGAAATCGAGATTGTGAGACTGGACCCGACAAGGACAATGCACGTAAAACAGGATACACACAGAAACGGGGCACGCGGTAGCGTAGTGGTTGAGGAGCTATGCTAAAAGCCCGAAAGTCGCGGGTTCAAGTCCCTATGAGGTCACTGTATTTTTTCAGTTGACCCAATCCTTCCAGCCGCACAAGGTCCTGGGGTTGACGCAGCCTCTAACAGAAATGAGTATCAGGAATTAATTAAATAATTTTCCCGGGGAGTAAAGCGCGGGCGGCGCATAAGGCTGACCTTACCGCCATCTTTGAGCCGATTGTCCAGATAATGTGGGACCCTCAACGTCTCACAACCCTATGGGCCTTCACGGCCTGGTACAGGGATAGCTTTACTTTTTACACACAAAAACAAAGGAAAAAAAGAGCAGAAATTTATCTTTGTTTGTTTTGATTTTATTGGCATTAGCTTTAGAATATTAGAGGAAAGAGAAACGAATGCTTTCCTCTGGGCTGTATCATGAGATCAGTTTATTGACATCGTCTTAATTTATTTGCGTTACAAAATTTTACTCTGATCAAAGCCCCGTGATGATAGTCGAAGTCCCGGTCGAGATTCGAACCAAGCACTTCCCGACTACAATTCAGAAACCTTATCTACTGAGCCAGGTAGCTTGGTATCCTGCTTAAATAATGCATGGTGCTCAAATTTAACTCCCGCTATAAGCCTTCATGACGCGGCGTTAAGCGTCACGACGGCGACGTAACCACTTTTCAGAACTTCAGGAGAACGGAAAGTCTCGGAAGAAGCTTAGGGTGATCATGTTCGTTTATCGCGTTCCTCTGTGCCCTGTGGTGTAGATAATTCTAGTTTATCGATATTTTCCTCAGGTCTTCCTGGTTTTAATAAGAATAGCTAAGTCGGTAAAGGGAAGGGCCACGGGATGGAAGGCCGGTGTTCCATTCCCGGCAGGGGCAAGATAGTTTCCTGTACTACACGACGTCGTTACCAGCTCCAGGGTCACACAGTCTTTTATTCAGTTGTTATCAGGGGCTGTTTCTACAGGAGTTGAGCACTCACTCCCTTCTAGTGTCGAGGTCAACACCGGTACCATCAATTCCACATAAGGCTTTATAACTTACTTACTTATGGAGCTGAGCCCTTCTTGAGGAGAAGCCAAATCTGCAGCTACTCAAGAATTTCCCAGCATTTTATGGAATCCGAATGTTCATTACCGTGTTCACAAGAGCCCTCCACCGACCCTTATCCTGAGCTAGATCAGTCAATTCAATCCCCTCTCATTCTATCTCTCTAAGATCTTTTTAATATTGTCCACCAACATATGCCTTGGTCTTCCCAGTGATTTCTTTCCTTCTGGCTTTCCCACCAATATCCTATATGCACTCATCTTATCTCCTATTCGTGCTACATGACCTGCCCACCTCATCCTCCTTGACTTGATCATCCTAATTATACTTGGAGAAGAGTACAAGTTAAGAAGCTCCTCATTATGCAGTTTTCTCCAGCCTCCTGTCACTTCATCCCATTTCTGTCCGAGCCTTCATAACATGATGTTTAATTAAAAAGTAGTACAGGGACAACTTTACGTTTGCCTTAACGCTTTGTTCTCCTTCATTTTGTTTACGAATAGACCGTTCCATGAACAGTGTATCAGTGGTTGGTAGATTGCAGCCAACACTGACAGCTTTCCTGCCATCCATAACCTTGAAGAATAACAATAGCGACCTGAGCTCAGACGCAATTAGCGTTCTATTATACACAGGAATTAGGCTTCTAAAGATGAATCTGGGACAGGAGTGGTGTGGGTGGGCACAGAAGGAAACGTATTAACCTGTGACATGTGACAAGGGCAAAGGCGAACGGCTAAAAGGGAAGAGACGAACTCGTGTTAGTACTGGAGTTTGAATCTCTCACTTTCACGTTGGTTTATCTGCTTCCTGTATACAGAAAATTAACTCCTTAGCATTTACATAGCCAGTGAACATCTGTATCCAGAGGACTTCATCAGTGGATGACAGTCCTTCAGTTGAATCACAACTATATACGCCTGACCTATTACTTAAAATTGTATCTGAGTGTATCCCCTCCTTCTGCAATTTGTTTTTCGAATGTCCTGTTTTCACTACATTTTTCTTCAGTGCTTTTCTATTTTCTGTTCCGTTTAGCCCCCCCCCCTCAACTTAAATATACTGTGATATGACAGTTGAAAACCAGAATAGCGAAGCCAGAAGAGACGACCTATGCTAGATAACGGCCGATAAATACACTTCCACAAAAACGATCACGTGACGCCCAAACAGAGAGCTGTTAGAAACAGCGTTTGACGTAGTGTGTGCTGTAGTGTACCGTAAAATGTATGAATTGACGAGAACGCCATATTTGTTTGTAGTTACGAGTTTTAAAGAGTCAAATAAATCAAATTACCAATCCAAACCCTGTGTCTAGTCACTAAATACGTGGAAATACCTAACGAAGGTGAACCTAAATTTCCTTCTGTACTTAATTAAACATTACTTGTACGCTTTTCCAAGTATAATTAGAATGATCAAGTCGATGAGGATAAGATGGGCAGGGTATGCAGCACGAATGGGGAGAAGAGGAATGTATATAGGATTTTGGTGGGAAAGCTGGAAGGAAGGAACCACTGGGAAGACCAAGACGTAAGTGGGTGAACCAATATTAAAATGGATCTTAGAGAGATAGGAGAGGATGGTATGGATTGGATTAATCTGACTCAGGATATGGACCAGTGGAGGACCCTTGTGAACACGGTAATGAACCTTCAGGACAACTGGCAGCTTCTCAAGAAGAGCTCAGCACCATGAGTAATGATGAGGAACTTAATTAAACATCATTCCATGAAGACGAATTGGGACGTGGAGGCATAACATCACGCCCCTTCCTGCACTCGAACACAGATTGCCAGTCGTCAGCCTAGTAGTCAATTGCTGTATCGACTCAACTGTCCCGTTTCTAACTTAGTGTAACTAGCAGTTGTTAAGCTATGTGAATATAATACTATATAATACAGTCATTATGTAAATTATTCATCTCACAGTGTTTGAAGCAAAGAAATACGTTTACCTTGCACTTATATATTTTAATTTCTATATAATTAAATAATACCCCATTTTTACTCATATTAAATAGCAACGTATAGATGTCTTCTTTTTCAGAAAGCTGAAGAGGATCCAAATATTCTATCGACTGTAAGACTGTATATTTAATTAGAAAGGTACAAGTGTACAACAGATTTCAAGAGGAAAACACGGAGAAAAGAAGATGTAATTTAATTAGGAACTCCAAATACGTAAATCGTGTTGACGTAATGATAAGCTCTTTTAAATTAATACCCCTTAATTGCCAAGCTGTTGTGTCAGATACAACGAAGTTTCTAGCAATTAGGTTTCTTTTTTTCAGTTTTAAATCAGATGGAATCCCTTTTCGTCGCCTCCTACGACTCGCAGGGTCACGGTGGAGGTATTCGAACCCTCCTCCACATGGGGCGAGCTGAATAATGATCAATTGTAAGAGTTCCTCTGTTAATTCATTGTGTGCCTATTCGTTGTCACGGAAACGTGCCTAGCTACTTGCTACCCAGCAACGGCTGTCCTTCCACTGTTGAGAGCATAATCTCGGGAACGCATTTACAGAACCGTTGTCTAGCAATGGACGTCTCTGCGGTGCTTCTCTGACTGCACACTTCCGGAGTTCAGACGTCATATCACAATATGAAGAACAGACTTCACCGATAATAAAGCACGTTACGTGTCTAACCCTGCAAACAATAAGTTCTCTGAGATACATCCTGTGACATTTGACATTCTTGTAATCGTATAAACGCAAGTATGGATGTACACATCGCGTTTCTGTCCGGACGGAGAGACAAGACACATTGAGGCTGACAGGATGATGCAGGCTGGAACCATGAGCTTCCTGTCTTCTTTCTCAGACCGAAATGAGAGAAGAGTGACAGTAATACGAGTGTGCGTATTTCCGCCTCCTATAATCCTGTGGTCTGGTCACCCCTTCGTGTGTCTACATGACAGGTAGCGTATTGCGGAACCCCACGGATCGCTCTACTGTCTCGTTGAACGCATTATTGATTCCCGATACATTCACCTTGCTTCTCAAGTCTCCCAGTGACGTCTCCTTGCCTTGGGAAGTAGAGGGAAAGGCACTTACGATATTTTACTCCGTCCCTCCAGCAGCAGATTTTGATGGCATTCAAATCTCGGTCGGAGCACGTGGTAGCCTAGTTGGTTGAGGCACTATGCTACACTTCAGAAGGTATCAGGTTTGATTCCCGATGAGGTCATTGGACTTTTCGATTGACCTAATTCTTCTACCTGCACTCTACCCTGAGGTCGACTCAGCCTCTAACAGAAATGAGCACCTGGAATATTCCTGGGGGTAAATGGCGGCCGGCGAGTAAGGCTGACGTCACCGCCATCTGTGAGCCGATTGNTCACCGCCATCGTGAGCCGATTGTGTAGAAAATGTGAGAGCCTCGACGTCTCATAAACCTATAGGCCTCCATGGCCTGTTACAGGGATAGCTTTAACGTTTTCATCCAATTCTCGGTCAGGTTAGAGGATATCCTAATTACGAATGTCCATCGTTTATCTCGGTCCCTCTAAGTACATGTAGACTGACTCCAGTCAAATCTGCATTTATTATCAATCTGCGTTCAACTATCCACTGCATTTAAGGCTAGATAACCTGCTTTACTGAGAGAATGTTATATTATTTGGGAGGGGGATCAGCCCGTCGCAAGATCGCTACCTATACAGGACAACACAAACAGAAAAAAAAAGCAAATAAACATAGAAACATGTAGTGAGATTCGAATCCACGACCTCACTGTTCGAGCGGACGAAGACAGTTCATGCTTCATACCTCGGAGTCACTATAATCGACTTACGTGAGACATTCCACACATAAATACTGAGGCCTGAGTCATGATAGTCAAATGATTACATATTTATTTAATTATTTTATTACTTATGGAGCCAGACCCTTCTTGAGGAGCCGCCAATTCTGCAGCTATTCAAGATTTTCCCAGCATTTTATGGAACCCGAAGGTTTATTACCGTGTTCAAAAGAGCCCTCCACTGGTCCCTATCCTGAGCCAGATCAATCCAATCCATGCCATCCCATCCTATCTCTCTAAGATCCATTTTAATATTGTCCACCCACTTACGCCTTGGTCTTCCCGGTAGTCTTTTTCCTTCTGGCTTTCCCACCAATATCCTATATGCATTCCTCTTCTCCCCCATTCGTGCTACATGCCCTGTTCACCTAATACTCCTTGAAATTATTACAATATAAAAACACAATTTTCCTTTTGGTTCTTGATAATCATACAGCGATTTATTTACGCCACACTACGTATATTAATACTGCAGTTCATACAGTATCGTTAAATAAATCAACAAAGTAAATAAAGCGTAAAAAGCGAGAAGCTTTGGAGAATTTCGAGTCGTCACTGCGGAAGTTCTGAACATGACCTGTAAAATTGTGTCAGAATTCTATGATAGAATGCTTTCTTTGCCAGCAGTTTATGAATCGTGCGTACGTCACTGCAAGTGAAACAGCTTCAGACATAGGGAATATCTGAATATTTTAAGACCCATTCTTTACTTGAGAGAGCACGAAATTTAGTCAGTGATGGAAGAAAAGAACTAGATGAAAACTTCATCAAAGGGGGATGGAGGGTACGCCTTTCCTTCTTAGTCACGTAACTACTCCTCGAAAGAAAATAAATAGATTCTATGTCCATGCTTGGCTGTCATTCAGACCTGATGAGAATCGATCCTTTTGGAACGGCAAGACGCACTACAACCGCGCTGTTTAGTTGCTTCCGCCATATTTGTTTTGCTTCAGATGAACCAATCGCGACACTAGTTTCTTGTTGTTAAATGTTCGTGTCTCCATGTATGATTAAGACACTGTTTACTTTGTCATTAACCGAGGCAAACAACTCCAAAAGGCGCCACTTGTTAGTAAGATACTTTCTTACTCTTTATTACTTCAGCGACACGTTTACAGACTGCAGATTGCTGGCCGGAGGGGGGGGGTTGTAAGCGGGAAGCGAAAATATGAAAGTTGTAATGGTTCACTTTAAAGTGCTGTCCCGGCATTTGTAAAGAGGGCAAAGTAAAACCAGAGCGAATCTCGGTGTTACGAATTTATTGATTAGAATTCGAAGAGCTTCCTTATTAATATTAGAGGCACATTAACATCTTAAATGACCATCTAACTTCATATATTAAGTAAGACCGCTGATAATTCTAAAGGGTTCTGACGATGGAGTGTAACATTCATAATTACAGGTCTTCTGGACGTTTACCCATCGTCCAGTATTCTAGAGACTAGGAAACACGACGTTTCGGAAATGATCTTTTTTTCGTCCTCAGGTGAAGGGGGAAGAAACCTACTCTGTTGGGTTCCTTAGAAAGAGTTAATATCGATCACTGGCCCAGTTTCCGAAACGTCGTGTTTTCTGGTATCTAGAATATTGGACGATGGAAAAAAACCAAGAACACGGTAATTCTGAAAACTACTGATGTTTCCAAACTCAGTTGTTTGTATTCCCTCCGTATTATGTGTTGGGGATGGTAGATTTTTAAAGCAAATAAAGATGGTTCTAACAGCAGGATCCGGATATCATCATCACGAAATATTCCAAGCTGGTCTCTCCATCGCTATTTTGGTCACCCCAGGTCTCGTCGTCCCTCCGATGATTCGCTCAAAGCTAATTGAGAAAAGCAGTTTCTTTACTTTCTTTCCTAGTGGCTTTGCAGATCTGTCGATAAGTTTGTAATTCTTATAATATTTGTAATTTTGAGTTGTTCTGTGTTTCCAGGCTATCTTTGGCGAAAAGTAACAAAAAAAAACTCCTTGTCTTTAGCCCGCAAGCGAATTATACCGACCGAGTGACCGCCGCTTGTCGGTGAAGTTAATGCAAACTTAGGCGGACAGGATGTGTCGCGTGGTCAGCGCAATGAATCGCCACGGCCGTTAATTTCGGTTTTCTAGACCGGAGCCGCTACTGTTCCATTCAAGGAGCTCCTCAATTGTCCTCACGAGGCTGAGTAGACCCCGTTCCAGACCCACTGCTTCTCAGAAAATCTTGTAGCCCCGGGAATCGAAACCGGCACCTCTAGATCTGTAGCCAGGAACGGTGAACACTAACCACCTTAAAAAATGTATTTGTGTTACAAGTAACTCATAGGATTCCGTCTAGTTTATTATTCAATTTTCATTGCCCTAATTAAAAGTTCTTTTTCGTGTGATGTCCTGTAACAATTTATATTATTTGTTTATTGCTTATTTAACGACGCTGTCAGTAAGTCATAATTGGATCGAAAGATTGGAAGACGGTGAATAATGAATTGGAAAGGATGTGGAAAAGAGCGACCATTGCTTGACTTGAGGTTTCAGAGACTGAGGAAACGGAAGGAAATTCTCAGCCACATTTGACGGTGTCCTGGCTGCGAATCGAATCGGGAACTTCCCGAATGAAAGTCAGAAATATTACCACGTCAGTTAACTTTCTCGGTAAAATTTTATGTAACTACACAAATTTTGATTATATTTTGGAAATTTATATCAGTATTTTTCTTCGGTTCCGAAATGTTTAATGAAAAATTGACGTCGGGGGTCTCGTTATAAAGTATATGGATGTCTTACGAGTATAACATCACTAAAGGTCCGAGTCTATACACTCTAAAACTGAAACGGCAGAAGATCAACACGTGCTGTGTGTTCAGCTACATCTTCCTAGTGCGTAAAACAGGCATGTTCAAGAATCTCTAAATTATGTCAGAAAATTTATTTAAAATTTTGTTGAGAAGTGCGCTTTACTGATATGGGGGTGTCTATGCAGGCAATAACGCCAACTCATACCCGAAATCTCGCAAACACAAAAACCTATGCGAACATGAGAAGAAACTCAGAAATACTGGGTTTTCGGACTTTGTCCATCGTCCGATATCCTAGAAACTAGAAAACACAACGTTTCAGAAACTGTATCTATTTCCGTTGTCATGTGAGTGTGGAGTAGGCACCTACTCTGTTGGGTCCCTTAGAAAGAGTTTTTTTATTGCTACTGGGGTGGGACTATGTCTCTTGTACTGAGGCCACTTTTGGCCTATTGTACCGGCCCCAGATGTTAGGTGAGGGTGTTTGTGGAGCAATTGGTGGAATGAAGATTGGCAGGGGAAACCGAAGTACTCGGAGAAAACCTGCCCCAGCGCCACTTTGTCCACCACAAATCCCACTTGACCAGACCCGAGATGGAACACGGGCCGCCGCGGTGGGTAGCCAGCGACTAACCGCTTGAGCTATCGCGCGGCCCTTAGAAAGAATTAATCTTAATCACTTGACCAGTCACTAATAGTATGGAACTTTAGCTTGTCTCTTGTCTTAAAATAAATAAAAGGAGATAAAATACTACTTCTTCCCGCGTTTCACATCTATAGCTGGTGCATTGGTACGGGTACTATTCTGTGAAAATAGATCAGACGGAATGATAACGGGAATCAAATATTTAATGTAGATGGCACTGGGCGAACTCTGTTACAGTGTCTGTTCCAATTACCGTTCTTCTTTCGAATCAAATTCGCGGTTACTTCGGGCTTCATGCAGGGCAGTGGCACAACTCTGATTGGCTGTGTATCCACGCTCTTTCTCCCTGGGGAAGTCCGTAGCTACGGGCATAAATATCAGTTCCTCCGCTCGGATGGTTTCACTGCTGTTTGATGAGAATCGAGGCTGATTAATGTTTTTTTCTAGGGCCATGAATCTGAAGCCGGCCTCTTACTTCAATCAGCAAAAGACATAAATATGTAAATATGCGACAATATAGACTAAATTATTCTACTGACTGCATATCAGAATAATAACTTTCGAGTTACGTATTTCCCATGAGGAATGTCCTGTAATTTTTAAGCGTATTGTGATATGAATTTTAGCGTATTATACTTAACGTGTAAACATAAATATCATTCTATTTTTTGCAAATCATGAATAGAAATACAATAATTACAATAACATCTAAAAGTTTGTGACGATGATATATTAGTATAAATATTATGTTTTAGGATATTATCCATCGTCTTGTCTTTATCTAAAAACCGTCCTCTTTATTTTTCAGAATACAACGCTTCGGAGACTGGATTTTTTCTCCGTCTTCAGGTAAAACATACTCAGTTGGGCGCAATCGTTAGAGCTAGTAGGTTTTACCTGAAGAGGGAGACAGGATCTAGTCTCCGAAACGTGTTTTGAAAAATAAACAGGACGGTTTTTAGATAAAGAGAAGACGATGGATAATATAAAGAAACATAATATTTTTACAGTAATTACAGCAGACTTGCAGCCTATCAGTGTTAACGTTTCACACGGGAACATCTAGTGACGTTAAGACAAGGCGTTTTGGGATCTTCAGATAGTAACAAAAGCGAGCAGAAAGCATAGTCCTACTTCGTTGAATTCAATTTCAACTTTTTGTGACTTAGTTGAACTAATAATGCCAGAAATAGTACAGGATTCTGCAGCAGGTTTCAAACTACGAATACTGACATATTTGTACACATAAATACAGAAATAAACAAACAAAAAATAAAACACGTTTTAAAGTTGTTGGTTTTAAGGTTCTCGCAGCGGGGAATGTGAAGAATCTTATCTTTTGGGAACTGAGCCCCAGTTGTTTTATTTCTACCTCATTGCACAGCTTACATCCCAGATTATATAATATAATAATCATATAATACTGTTTTACTCCTTCTTTCACTGAATATTTATTTGTATCCAAACGCCTGGCCTAAGAGGGACACAGAATTACCGACTGCAAATGCATAAGGATTGAGTCAGTGCAATTGAACCGACGGATATAGGAACCAGCTGTAACGAACGGACAAAATAGAGTAGGTTTCTTATATGAGGGCTGAGGCAGAGCCCAATCCCCGAAATATGGCTTAATATAAAAATTTGGAGATAGATAACCTCCAGAAAACTCGTCATTGTATAGTACACTATAGTCACGCACTTTTAAATGTTTATCATAATAACTCCTTCCCAGGCGACAACTACATATAAACTAAAGACTCATTCTAAAGAACAAGCATAGCAAATGGGTTTATATTTTACAAGACAATATACCAGTGATCCAAATGGTGCAGAAAACGTTCAACGAATTATGTTTCCTTCACTGTGGATTTCAATATGAAAACCAAACTGAAAATAATTCAGCTATTATAATTATAAATCTTAATATAACTTCTTTTTTCTTCCTTTGACCCTACAGCCCCAATTTGGGCCTTGGCCTTCCTCCATGAACTCTCTGTTTCACTTCGGTTTACTAGATCTTAGACAGTCGTTAGGTCTCCTTGGGCGGGTGATCAGGCCGTCGCAAGGCCTCTACTTATACACGAACACATAAAAACTCGCGCGCACACAGACACACTGAACTTCCATGGGATTCGAACCCACGATCCCGGCTTCCGAGCGAGCGAAGACAGTGCATGCCTTAGACCGCTCAACTACTGTGACCGGCATATCTCATCTATCTCTGATTTTATTGAACTTAAAGGTTCATCACTGCTTTGTAAAAGTCTCGCCTTTAGAAACCAACACTGAGTTAAGTTCAGCCCTGTCCACATTCTCATCCTGACTCTCAGAGTTCAATTCAAATACCGCCCTCCAATTTACGCCTAAATTACACAAGTGAGCTCTTCCCACTGGGTTTACGATCCAGTCGTATGTTTACATTTCTCATTTTCCCCCACCCTGTTACGTTTGTTCCCACGTCTTTTTCTTTTATTTAATTACCTTAACAGTATTATGTGAATAAATCATAACATGTAAGCACAGGAGTAAAGAAATCGACTTCACAGAAACCTTTCTTTCTTTTTCGCTAACCGAAAGTAAGTTTGGTTGCTGGAGCGTTGTTTCCAGTGCGAACTTCAGCACTTGTTATAATTTTCCTTGTCTGCTCCATCCCCAACTTTCGCTGCTGCTACCGTGTCACGACTAGCGCCTCACAAACTTGAACATTAAATCAATTTGCAGTTCCGTACCAAGTTTAGGTTCCGAAGTGACGATAAAAAGTTATGGTTCCTGCAGAAATAATAAGAATAGTTGTGCGAAAATTTACTTAATCCTATTACATGGCTGTAACAGAGCTAGACAACCAGAACTGCGCCATGAAACAGAGGAAGTGAAAGGTGGAGTATTGAAGAAAAAGGAAGAATAAGGGCTTCGTTAATCATAATAATGTGTGCCAATTGTAAAGAGAGATTTATGGTTTTAATGTGTCCTATTTCACTAATATAATTACAGGATTAATCAATATTGCATTTTTAAAAATAAAAGGTGCAAAACTTATCATACATAGACATCTTGATAAGTCCAATCCTGATTAATAATAAAAAAATATTTTCTTCTTTTTCCTTTATATGTTCCAAGCACCAAGTTAAAGAATTTGGAAGTAACATAGTTGGAAATTATAAGGCCCCATTAACAAAAATGGCACATGAACTAGATATAACAATTAAATATACCAAATATATATTAAGATTTATTGCACGCAAAGCAAAATAACGAAAACGGTTAGATTTTTACAAGGGACAGTCACTTCACTGAGTTCCCTTTTTCAGTTTCAAAAGAAATAAGGCAGATCATTACGTGAACATATGTAACATAGAGCAAAAAATGAGCAAATGATTTTCATCCTAAATTTCTCAGGTTTGTTTCATCTCTAAATTGACAGATTTCACTTTCAGTGTTCGATCAAAAGTTATGATAGAGCGGTTAGCACTACTGCTTCGTAATTGGAAACTACTGTGTTCAAATTTTCGTTAGGGTATTGAGTGAATTTCCTCAATCGCTCTACGTAGACACTACATCAGTGTCCTAAAATTGTTCACTACCGCCAAATTCAACAGAATTCCCAAGTCGTATTTCAAAATAAACCAACCATTTGACGCCACATAACAAATATTTCTATAAGGTTAAATAAGTACAATATTGTAATTCTGTATTTAAGCATCTTTTGCAAGCCACATTAAAACGGCTATGTACAACACAGCCCGTCAATAATGCAACAATTGTTCCTTTCTCTCCCACTTACACTTTAACAAAGCGGCCTCCGTAGTCTAGAGGTAACGTTCCCACCTCATGACTCGTGGTACGCGGGTTCAAACCCGGCGGAGGTCGTGGAACTTTTAATGGCGGAAAAATTCAGGGAACAAGTCCTCCGGGAGGGACTTTAAGCCGTGGGTCCCGTGTCGTAGTTTTACGGCGCGTAAAAGAACCTCATATCTCCAAAGGAGGTCACTGAGCCAAATTAACGGACGTTTCCCGCCCAACAGCAGTCTCTAATACCTCTGGTAGATGGGGGAAGCATTATAGATACCTCTCAGCTAGTAGAGTCGGTCTCGCTGGCTGGGCGGGAATGATGGTAAGTACCAGTACCGGTAGGATATAGAGACTGGTAGAAATCATAGAGGGAAGCACAATAGACCAATACAGGTCTCAGTGCATGGGGAAACCTACCCTCTCCAATAACTAACTACACTTTAACACAACATGTTTCGGCCTTAGATAGCCATCCTCAGGTGTCTTAATATATCAAAACTGCTAAACTGCATTAATATGAGGTAAAAATTACACGCTGTAGTGCACTTAATAAAATAAAACAAAATCTATTAAAATTTTCATCACCTTGATGAAATTCTATTCCACCTCACAAGGGGTGTCGTCCATTTGTTTATCTCCAGGTGCTTCATTGCAGCAGCTTGATTTATGTTCGTTAGCCTGTTGTTCTGTTGCGTCAGCAATATTGCACAATATTGTATTTAACCATCCTGCTGCATATATTGCACTGGCATTGATATAGTTGTGTTGTGACGGTTTTAGTAAAGGAGTTGTATATTATAAAACAACACGATGCATGAAATGAAAATTATATTGTAAGATTTGAGGCTTTCACGGCGGTGACTATGAAGAAAGCAGTCTTCTGGGATTTGGCACCGTGTATATGTGGTGTTAACCGACGTTTCGGAGGAACGTATCGCCCCCATCTTCAGGGTAGAAGA